>NW_006410425.1:6531-13026 GCF_000296735.1 Chrysochloris asiatica | reverse complement strand
GGTCTTCCTTATTCAGTGTCCGACTTTCACATGCATATAAAGCTACTGAAAACACCAGGGCTTGGGGCAGGTGCGCCTTAGTCCTCAAACTGCCATTTTTGCCCTTGAACACTTTAAATAAGTCTTGTGCAGATTTGAGTAATGTAATATATTGTTAGATTTCTTGACTGCTGCTTCCATGAGCACTGATGGTTGATCTGAGAAAAATGAAGTCTTTGACATCTTCAATCTTTTCTCCATTTATCGTGGTGTTATTTAATGTTCCAGTGGTGAGGATTTTTTGTTTTGTTTACATTGAGGTACAACCTAGAGTGAAGGCTATGGTCTTTGATCTTTTCCAGTAAGTACTTTAAGTCCTCATCATTTTCAACAAGCAAGGTTGTATCATCTGCATTTTGGGGTTGTTAATGAGTCTCTTCCTATCCTAATGCAATTTTCTTCTTCATATAATCCAGTTTCTCAGATTATTTGCTCCACATACAGATTGAATAAATGTGAAAGAATACAACCTTGGCACACACATTTCCTGATTTTAAATGATTCAGTGTCCCTTTGGTGCCTCTCAGTCTATGTATAGCTTTCTTACAAACACAATTAAGTGTTCCAAATATTTATTCTATCAATGTTGTCCATAGGTTGTCATGATCCACATAATCAATGCAGTAGTCAATTCAGCACAGGTAAATATCTTTCTGGTAGTCTCAGCTTTCAGCCAAGGTTCATCTGATGTCAGCAATGATATCCCTCATTTCATGTCCTCTTCTGAATTCAGCTTGAACCTCTGGAAGCTCTCTGTCAATGAATGATTGCAGCCATTTCTGTATTGCCTTTAGTAAAACTTTACTTGCATGTGATATCAATGATATTTTCCGATGATTTCTGCATTCTGTTAGGTCAACTGTCTTTGGAATGGGCACAAATATGGATCTCTTCCAGTCAGTTGGCCAGATAGTTGTCTTCCAAATATCTTGTCATAGATGAGCAAGTGCCTCCAGAGCTGCAGCAGTTTGGTGAAAGATTTAATTTGTATTCCACCTATTCCCAGTGTCTTATTCTTTGCCAATGACTTCAATGCACCTTGGACTTCTTCCTTCAGGATCATTGGTTCTTGGTCATATGCTACCTCTTGAAATGGTTGAACACTGACCGTTTCTTTTTGATGCAGTGACTCAGTGTATTCCTTTCATCTTTTTTTGGTGCTTTCTTCATCATTCAGTATTTTGCCCATAGATTCCTTCAATATCACAAGTCAAGGTTAGAATTTTTTCTTCAGTCCCCTCAGCTTGAGAAATGCTGAGCATGTTCTTCTCTTTTGGTTTTCTAACTCCAAGTCTTTGCACATTTCATTATAATATTTGACTTTGTCTTCTCTAGCTTTGAAATTATCTGTTCAGCTCTTGTACCTCCTTACTTTTTCCAATTGCTTTCGTAGCTCTACACTGGAAAGCAAGTTTTAGAGTCTCTTCTGACATCCATTTTGATCTTTTCCTTGTTTCTTGTCTTCTCAAAGACCTTTTGCTTTCTTCTTGTATGATATTCTTGATGTCATACCACAGCTCTTCTGTTCTTTGATCTTTAGAGTCTAATGCATCAAATCTGTCTTTCAGATGATCTCTAAATTCTGGTGGAATAGGTTCAAATCATGTTTTGGCTCTTGTGGACATCTTTTAATATTGTTCAGCTTCAGCCTGAATTTGCATATGAGCAACTGATGGTGTGTTCCACAGTCTGCATCTGTCCTTGTTTTGGCTGATGATATGGAGCTTTTTTGCCATCATTTTCCCCAGGTGTAATCAATTTGATTTCTGTATATTCCACCTGGTGAGGTTCTTGTGTATAGTCAACTTTTATGTTGTTTTAAAAAGGTATTTGCAATGAAGAAGTCATTGGACTTGCAAAATTCTATTATGTGATCTCTGGCATCATTTCTATCACCAAGGCCATATTTTTGATCTACTGATCCTTGCTCTTTGTTTCCAACCTTTGCCTTCCAATTACCAGTAATGACCAATATATCTTGATGGAATTTTTTATTAAATTCAGACTGGAGAAGTTAGTTGAATTCTTCAACTTCATCCTCACTGACTTTAGTGGTTGGTGTGTAAATTTGAAGAATAGTGGTATTGACACATTTGGATATTATTCTGTCAGACAGCATTGTATTTCATGACTGATCTTCATATATTCTTTTTGATGATGAATTCAATGCCATTCTTCTTCAATTTGTCATTTCCGGCATAGTAAGTCATGTGATTGTCACATTCAAAATGGCCAATATCAGTCCATTTCAGCTCACTAATGCCTATAATATCAATGTTTATGCATTCCATTTTATTTTTTACAATTTAAAAATTTTCTAGATTCATACTTCGTACATTCCATGTTCTAATTATTTATGGATTTTTACAGCTGTTTCTCTCATTTTGAGTTGTGTCCCATCACCAAATGAAGGTTCTGAGGCTTTTACTTCATTTGTGTCATCATCTCTATTTTGAGGATGCAGCTCTTCCCCAATCACATTTTCAGTGCCTTTCAAGCTGAGGGGCTCATATTCCGGCACTATATCTGACAGTATTCTGGTGTTCTTCATCATATTTCAATATCCAATAATCTGCTAACAGCTTTCCTCTGCTATCCATAAGGTTTTCAGTGACTAAATATTTGGAAGTAGTCAGTCTTCTCCTTTTCCTAGTCTGTGTCGATCTGGAAACTCAACTGAAACCTGTCCACCATGGGTGACCTTGTTGATATTTAAAATACTGATGGCACAGCTTCCAGAATCACAACAATACACAAGCCATCACAGTTAGATAAACTGACAGGTGAGTGGTGGGTTAAGGAGGCTAGAAGTCCAAATTCAGATTTCTGGCTCTTAAGGGAAGGCTTGCTCATTGTCAGCCATGGAGACAGGCCCTTGTTTCCTTTCAGCATCTACAGGATCTGCATTCCTTGGAGATCTTGATATATACTGACTTTAATGTTCCCCTGGATCCATGAGCTTCACAGTGTAGGGGATCCATCCAGGTCCAAAGAAAGCACACCACTACTGGCTCTTTAATCAGGGTTATAGTAGGTCACCCTGAACCCAGCTAACTTGTCTTTCTTTCTATATTTCAAAAGAGATTGACACAAAATACAACCAAATCCTATAGATTGTATCTGCACTCATAGACATCATAGAAGTGAGAATTTATAACACACAGGATAGTTACATCAGATCAGGGTTGAACACATCAGATCACACGACGGAGTGATTGCATCATATGAGATATCATCATGGAAGTGATAGCTACATTTTAAGTGCTAAACTACTGAAAATTCTAGCCAAGCCAAGCTAACACAAACCTTAACTATAACAGTCATTATGCTAAAATTGGCATTATATAAAAATAAGGATCACAAAATGGAAGACAACTACATCATTACATAACTTCCCAATTATATCGTTTCGTAACTGGCAAACCACATAACTTTATCATCACAGCCAGGGTTACTCTGTCTTCACATGTCAGCATTTGTTATTGCTAGACATATGTTGTCAATGCACAAAGTCATCAGATTTTTTTAGTATTGTCAGAAATGCACGATGTTGGGTAACAAGAAAGTCGTTAAGTGAGGAGTTCAGTGTATACGCATCTAAAGGTAAAGGGGGCCTTCAAAATTCATGGGAAAATTGTATTATCTTTCTATTCCATTTTTCCAGGAACTCATTGAAACCCCCTCATATATTTTTGCATGTAAATAACCTGTGCCGACCTCTTTACACCTCAACAACTAAACTGTAATTAATCTACCTTTTGTGCATTAGAAAATGTAGAACTAGTGTACCCGCAATGCTGTTTTAAAGCACTACTTGGGATTTAACCATAATTTTAGATTTGTCTCCATTTTATAAAAATGCAGTTGCTGTTTTCCTTTGGCTCTGGCCTCTGGTGATAAAATACAAAGAATCAACACATTATTTCATATCACCCACTTTCAAAATTATATATCAGTTATCCTAATAGAAAAGCTCCTTTCTCTACCGGAATCTACTCCAGCTTTCAAAAGCAAATACATAAAGGACATGTTTCAAGAATGAAAAGATGATATAAGCTAAAATAAATAAGTTCTTTCTAGGACATGAGTAATAATTGCACTGTAAGTTATATAAGCCTCAGTGACAGAGCTCTGCAAAGACATCCATTTATCAGTCTCAGCAAGTAATTCCATGTTCTGTGAATGGCAGAATGAGACCAGCTTCAACTGATTTATGCAGTGATTTTGTTGTTGTTGTTGCTGTTCTCCTGAATGATTGAGACAAAGGGCCGGCAGGAATGGTGGTTCATCTTTTCTGTTCAAGTGCCAATTCGTTTTATTACTTTTGTTTAGTTTCTAGTGCAGACACTGCTGCCTCATTCACCATCTGCTAATGTTAAATAAGAAATGTTTAACTCTGGGCTACTCACGATGAATTGCCCCAAGAAAGTAATTGAATAGTTACTATCTTTCTTGTATGCTGCTTCAAGTGTCATGTAGGGGGAAGTTTTTTGTCTTGGGAGCCAGCAGGGAACGTATCTTATTCATCTTTGTGCTCTCTTTTAAGTCGAGCATGGTCCCTGGGACATAGTAGGCACTCAAAAAAAACTGTAGAATCAAGTTGAAATAGACTCTAAACCTGCTGGAGAGGCAGGGAAATGTGATGAGAATATAAAACATAAATTCTTGATTCTGTTACTTGCAGACTAGGTGGACTACACAAATTTTGTAAACTCTTTGAGATTCCATGTATTCATGGGCCAAACGGGGCTGCAATGAGTATTACATAACTTACTGCTGGCAAGTCAGTTCCGACTCTTAGCACAGAGTAGACCTGTCCCATAGGGTTTCTAAAGGTATACATCTTTAAAGAAACAGAAAGCCACATCTTTCTACTGTGAGGCAGCTGGCGAACTTGAACCACTGACCTTTGAGTTGGCAATCACGTTCTTAACTAGTGCACCACTGAGACTTCTTTTTAAATGGTGGTGCTGGTGGTGATGTGCTGTGGAGTCAGTTCCAACTCATAGTGACCCTAAATAGGGTTTCTGAGGTTATAAATCTTTACGGGGACACAAAGACCAAAATAAGGAAGATAGGCCCTGTTATCTCTAAATAGATTAGACTAAGGGTTATGCCTAAGTTATCTCTAAGGTAAAAGATGGCCTCGAAAAATGACACTTTCTTACTCTTCCCCACCCCAAACATTAAATGAGCAAATGAATTCTTAATGTCATTTAAAAAGACATATATGAGCATATTCGTGCACACGTATGAGAGCAACAACGGAAGGAAACAAAAGAGAGGTAGAGATAAACTCATCTGTTAATTTGTCTTGACAATAAACAGGACTTGAGCTTATCCTATTTTTTTTTATGACAGTTTTTGTTCTTGTTTTTTTCCTTCTTCCTTGTCTTCACCCCGACATCCACTGAGAGAACTAGTTCATCCTCTCCCCTCTAGCGGCTGCATAAGTCACTGCTTAACCAATGTTCATTTCAACCATATAAGTATTCCCAGACATTTCAGGGCTCCAGACATCAATTGTAGTTCCACACTTCTCTAAGTACGGTGCCAATGTCCATGGGTGTATCAATGTATGAAGGGCACAACTAGTCTTAGAAAAGAAGAATATCTATTTTACTTGAGAAATTTGGACAACAGAGCAATGTTTTTTATCCTAAGACAAACGCAAACATATTATGGAATAGAATGGAATATCCTCATGAATTTTTAAGACAAAATAGTGGATCTTATAAGAAACTCAAGTAAGTTGGAAGAAAGAAGGACCTGAAGTTGGACCATGAATGTCTCCTTTTCCCAACTCATGTGCACACCTTCCTTCTCTGGGCATTCAGAGTCATTTGTAGATGAAGTGATTTGCAGACATAGTGCCTAATGGATTTCTTTAGACATGGTTCTTAATGATTTATAAGACAGTGGGTGTTTCTAGGAAAAAAGCTGGACCTCTTGAACACAGAATACCATTGCACTAAATATTAAACACCACCTGTTTCCCAGTTTGTTGGACTGGGGTGGCTTGCTTGCTACTCTGATGCCAGAAGCTATGCCACCACTATTTCAAGAGTGTCCTCCATAGTGGATGCTTTTTAGCAGAGCTTCCAGACTAGACAGACTGGACAGAAGAGGCCCACTTCTGAAAAGTACCCATGAAAGTCCTATGCATCTAAGAATATGTTCCAATATAATGCTGGAAGGTGAGCTCCTTAGATGGGAAGGCACTATACGAAGACCTTAACAATGGACTCAAACGTGCTCATGACCATGAAGATGGTGCCAGACTGGGCAGAGCTTCACCCTGTAGGTGTGGTCACCACAAGTCAGCATGAAGGACGGCATTGATCAGGATACTTAGAAGCATGTATGCTCTGATGCTTAAATAACTAAATAGTATTAAGTAATAAAAGTTTTCCTATTTTTACAGAAATGAGAGCTCATTTCTGGATTTGTGGGTTT
>NW_006410425.1:2618-4789 GCF_000296735.1 Chrysochloris asiatica | reverse complement strand
GTGCAACAGGGTTGTATTCTTTCAGCATACTTATTCAACCTGTATGATGGGCAAATAATCTGAGAAGCTGGGTTCTATGAAGAAAAATGTGGCATCAGGATTGGAGGAAGACTCATTAACAACCTGCGATATGCACATGAAGCAACCTTGCTTTCTGAAAGCAAAAAGGACGTACATATTTACTGATGAAGATCAGACACCACAGCCTTAGGTATGGATTACATCTCAATGTAAAAAAAAAAAAAATCCTCACCACTGGACTAATAAACAACATTATTATCAATGGAGAGAAGATTGAAGTTGTCAAGGACTTCATTCTTCTTGGATCAACCGTCAGCACTCATGGAAGCAGCAGACAAGAAACCAAATGATGTATTATATTAGGCAAATCTGCTGTACAAGACCTCTTTAAATGGTTGAAGAGCAAAGGTGTCAATTTGAGAACTAAGGTGCACCTGATCCAAGCCATGGTATTTTTAATAATCTCATTTGCATGTGAAAGCTGGACAGTGAACAAGGAAGACTGTAGAAGAACTGATGCTTTTGAGTTATGGTGTTGGAGGAGAATATTGAAAGTGTCATGGGCTGCCAGAAGAACAAACAGATCTGTGTTAGAAGAAGTGCAGCCAGAGTGCTCCTTGGAGACCAGGACGGTCAAACTTTGCCTCTCATACTTCAGACATGTTGTCAGAAGGAACCAGTCGCTGGAGAAAGATATCATGTTTGGTAAGGTGGAGGGTCAGAGAAAAAGAGGAAGACCCCCCCAGCGAGATGGATTGGCAAAGTGGTAGCAGTAATGGGCTGAAGCATGGCAACAGTTGTGAGGTTGGCCCAGGACCAGGCAGTGTTTCCTTCTGTTGTGCATAAGGTCGTTATGAGTCAGTAATGACTCAGTGGCACCTAACAACACCAATCAATGTAACTCTATGGCACAGGTCTACTCTGCGCTGTAGGGTCACTCTGAGTCAGAATTGACTTGATGGCAATGGATTTTGTTGTGTTTTTGAATCTAACCTCTTAAAGTGTTATGGGAATGTTTCTAGTGTTAAGATTCAAAGGAAGAAGAGTATCTAAGTAGATGATGAAAGCAAAGGAGGCAAACACTTCCAAAGGAAATGGTCTATGCAAAGTCCTGGGCCCATCAAAGAAGAGGCTTGTCTGCGAACTGACAGAGGACACTGTAAATAGAAAACAAAAAGCTATGTGCAGAAATAGACCTCTCTTTCCTCAAGCTACGATCTTGGTCAAGAATAAATATGACTTTATTTACATACTAAAAGCAATATTAACAATATTGTCCAACATGAATTGACCACTTACCATGTACTATTTTTTGTTAGTCCTGATGTGGTGCTGTAGGAAAAACACTGGACTGAAAGGTCGGTTTGAACCACAAGATCAGCAGTTCAAGCTCACCAGCCACTCCTTGGAAACCCTATACAGGGTCTCTATGGGTCAGAACCGACTTAGTGGTACTGAATAACAACACAACATAAACTTAATACTTACATACATAAATATCTTTATATACTTACATTGATTTTTTTATGTTATTGTCATTAAGTGTTGTTGAGTCCGTTCTTATTTAAAGTGACCCTGCATAGGGTTTCCAAGGAGTGACTTGTGGGTTTGAATCACCAACCTCACGATTAGCAGGCCACTGCTTATCCTACAGTGCTATAACAGGACTCCATAGCAATCCTATATTGAGCAGTTAGCTACAGATAGAAAGAATTCCAGGAAATTATATTGCAGAACCCTTGAGTCTTTGGATGAAAACCAAATATGAACTATAAAATAAATGGATAAGTTAGATTTCATAAAAATTAAGAGTATTTACTTTTTAAAAGACATTAAGGAAATGAAAAAGCAATCCAACCACTGGGAGAACATTGTGCATATATGCATACAGACACAGACATAGCACACACACATACAGTCAAGCAAAAACTCATATCTAAGATACATAAAGCGCGCATACAAATCAATAATAGGGAGTGTTGCCAAGGAGAGGGGCATAGCAAAATGATTAAACTCTGGGTTACTAACCAAAGGCACCTCGAAAGAAAGGTCTGGCAATCTACTTCTGAAAGTTTATAGCCATTGAAAACCCTCTAAGTACAGTTCTACTTTGACACACATGTATTTACCATGAGTCGGAGTCAATTCAA
>NW_006410425.1:0-2178 GCF_000296735.1 Chrysochloris asiatica | reverse complement strand
CTGGAAGCTTCTCCTGACTTAGCTTTATGGGCTGGTGAATCCAACATCAGCAGGTAAGATGGCAGGCTCATGAGCTCCAGAGGCCAATGAATCCCAAGATTGGCTGGCAGTACAGCAGGCCCCGGGCTCAAGTCCAAAGAACCAGAAGTCAAATAATGACAAGTTAGATGCAGGATACTGAGTGAACAAACAGCCAGAGAGCTTTGCCTGATTGTCCATATATATTGGATGCAAGCTACACCCCTTTCAAATGATTGGCTGCTCATAGCAAATGTCTTCAAGGACAGTGATTGCCAAACAACTGAGACTCACAGCCCAGCAGAGTTGACACACAACGGTAACCTTCACACCCATTTTATAGATAAGGAAACTGAGACACAGATAAGTAGCTTGCCCAAGTAGTTAAGCCAGGATTTAATAAAAGGATTTCGAGCTTTGTGTCCTGACTCCCATGCTCACACGTCTTGTGTTCCATAGCTTTGGGAACCTCTAACTCAGATTTTCTTGGGGACGGGCTGATGACCAGGAACTGTCACTGAGAATCACCAATGCATTTGATGGCTTTTAAAAGTTAGTATCAGATGAGAAGTGAGAATACTTTGCCACCACCTGTTGGACAGAAGTAGGAAGGACAAACTGATTAAGGTAGGCTTTAAGTCACCCTGGAAAAGTGCTTGAGTGCTGATAGCAATGCATAGCCAGAGGCAGATCTGTGCAAGTTTCTAGGTTTGAGAAAGAGGCTTGTATGATCATTAAATTGCTGATGTGAGGATATACACATAAGACAAGGGTGATGTAGTGACAAAACCGTGACACTTCCAGTGGACAAGTCCTTTTCTCAGCATTGGCATGGCCTGGGACAGACACTTACCATCCCAGAACTTCCGTTTCCTCATCTGTACAATGAAACAGGGGTGGGGGGCATTGGGGAGCCAGTGGTCCCCGAAGGCTTGCACGGTCTCTGGGATTTCTGATCTGAGGAAGTCAAATGAAGCTGATCTCCTATATTTCTAAGAAAGTAGAAACAGAGCAAGAAATATTCCTCAACAGTAATGCAGGCACCTCTGACATGTGCATTACATAAGCAAGTCATTTCAAACAAACAAAAGAGAAATACTGCAGATCTCTGTGAAACATATTGTTTATTAAGATAGCTTCAGATTCCACTGAAATAAAATTATAGCAGTAATATAAACATCTGCCCTCCCAGACCCCAGAAAAATTTGCACTTGTTATATAATCCATCTAATTTCTTCTTCCCACCCACCCCCACCTTATTATTTGTGCAAATAATGTGCAGAGTAAACATTTGTTTCAAGATTGCAAATTTTTTAAATAGTGAATAATGCTATATACTTCCTTTGTGTTCCATTGTAATAAAATCTATTGTTTCGTCAGTCTCATTAGAGTAAGTTTTAACCTGCATTGGAAAAAAAACACTCAAATGTGCAAGTTCATCTGTGAGAAAAGGGGACACAGGGAGACAATCACGCATGTTGCCCAACTCATCAAATATTTCTGATTCTCCCTGGAAATGATTGTAATAGGCCAGTAGCTCTGAGGTATCACATAAAAGAGTAGGATCACATCATCTCCTGGGAGCCTGGGAATAGGACATGCCCAAATAGCTCAGCTACTCTGAAGAATCTAATGGTTGACATGATTTCTATCAGGGTAGAATTTTTATAATGAATCTGTTGTTAAGTGCCGTCGAGTCAGTTCCAACTCATAGCGACCCTGTATAGGGTTTCTGATGTGTGTTTGAACTGCCGACCTTGTGGTTCAGTCCAGTGCTGATCCTACAGCTCCATAGCAGGAGTCCAAGAATGAATTGAGGTCTCATATCATATTCTGTTTCTTTGCCAAGGTACAGGGTTTCAGGCAGCATGCTGCTAATGAGCATCTCCGCATAGCTTTTCTGTTGTGTGCAGGAGAATAAATGAAAATGCCTGAAAGGAGAGAGCCTTGAACAAGTTACTTCCCAACCAGCTTTTCTTTTTTTCTTTTTAATGTTTTATTGTGAATTATATGATAGTTTACATGGGAGAACTTTAGTTTTACATTAATTCCATCGTATATCACCTCACTGCCATGGTTCCAATCTCCTCCATGCATCATCAACCACCCAAAGGGTATATCCTAGAAACCCGCCCCATACACTTCCCCCTCCTCCCCCCA
>NW_006410424.1:13634-15079 GCF_000296735.1 Chrysochloris asiatica | reverse complement strand
TTTTGCTCTAACAATGATTCCCCACCACAACAGCAACAACAAGCAAGAAACAGAAGCAGTGTATACTTTTAGAGATTAATATATGAAAAGGGAAATAAAAAAATAACCATAGTTAATATTCCAGTGGCTCCAATGAGCACAATTCTCTACGGTGTTCTAGATTAATATAATGTTCATAGATTTAATTGTATTACCCAAAAAAGTTATACTGAAGTCCTGACTCTTGCACCTGTACCTGTGAATATGACTCTATTTAGAAGTAGGATTTTTCTTTTCTTATGTACTACCAGAGTACAGAAGGAATATTGTGGCTGCATACATAAACACTGAGCTGTAGACCACATAATCTGCAGTTTGACCCTGACAGTTGCTCCATGGAAGACAGATGAGGTTTTTTGCTTTCACAAAGATCACTAAAGTATCTGAAACCATGTATCAGGTCACTATGAATCAGAAATGACTCGATGGCACTTAACAACACAACAGAACCAGAGAACAATGAGTCTTAAACCTAAACTTTTATGAGTTGTGTATTATAAAAAGAACAGAATTGATAATGAGATAAAGACAAGGGAAAATACCAAGTGATAGTCCATCTACAGAGTAAAGAACAACAAGAAATCCACACTATTGACAGAAACTTAGACAAGGAATACATTTCTAGGGTGGAGTGGGCATAGCCTTTCTGACACCATGATTTGGGAATCCTTGCTTTCTTCCAAAATTGTGAGACAATAAATTCTTGTTCTTTAAATATTTTGGTATTTTTGTCAAGACATCTCTAGATAATAGGGTAACTGTTCTCTATTTATTTACAATATGTCAACCCAAGCCAAAGCCAAACCCATTTTCATTGAGTCAATTCTAATTCATAGTAGCCCTATATGTTGTTAAGTTGGTAAGTTTGAACCAACTAGTCACTCCTGAAAATCCTATACAGGGTATCTATAAGTCACAAAAGACTGAACAACACTGAAAGATTGCTTATGAGTATGCAATTTTAAGCGAGCACTTGATAATTTTATCAGGGATATAGTCTCAATATCATTAGGTACTTTTATTTAGTAATATTATTTTATATGAGTCAGCTTTCAGACAGATATATTGACATGTCTATGTCATATGGCTATGTTGATAATTAAGTTTTTCATCTCACAAAAATTGATGAAGTCTCATGATACATTTATTCCCTTGGCTATTGTTTCCCAAAATATTTCAATATATACCATATCATCATTATACAGTGTGAAAAGGAATAAAGGTGTGTAACAATATGCTTAGGGAATTCTATGTACTGCTTCTCTGTTTGATATTTATAATGCATTAAAAATGTATTGAAATCCTTTGGGAAGGAAATTGGTTCAACTTTGTTTAACTTGGCATTTCAAAAACTTTGAAGTGATTGGAGACCTTTTTGTGAGAAAAATGTTGTTATAGGGCAAAAT
>NW_006410424.1:10415-12459 GCF_000296735.1 Chrysochloris asiatica | reverse complement strand
TTTCCTGGTTTTAAGCCATTCAATATCGACTTGTTTTTTTCTATTACATGCCTCTTTGTCTATATACAGATTCCTCATGAGCACAATCAAGTGTTCTGGAATACCCATTCTTTGCAATGTTATTTATTGCTTATCATGATCCACACAGTCAAAAACCTTTGCATATTCAATAAAGCAGAAGTAAACTTCTTTCTAGCATTATTTGTTTTCAACCAAGATTCACCTAACTCCCTCACTGATATCCCTCATTCCACACCCTCTTTTGAATCCAGTTTGAGTTTCTAGCAGTGCCCTGTGGATGCACTGTTGCAGCTATTTTTTAATTACCTTCAGTAAAATATTACTTGCATGTGATATTAATAATATTATTCAAAGACTTCTGCATTCAGTTGGGTCTCCTCTTTTTGGAATGGGCACAATTATGGATCTCTTCCAATCAGTTGGCAGGTAGCTGTCTTTCAAATTATTGACATAGATAAGTAAGCATGGCTAATGCTGCTTCAGTTTCTTCAATGCCTTCAGTGCTTGGAATTCTTCCTTCAGTATCATTGTTTTTTTATTATAAGCTACCTCTTGAAAAGGTTGAACACTGGTCATTTCCTTTGAGCACATTGAATCTGTGTATACTTTCCATCTTCTTGTGATGCTTTATGCATCTTTCAATATTTTACCATGGAATCCTTCAATATTGCAAGTTAAAACTTGAAATATTTCTTCAGTTCTTTCAGCTTGAGAAATGCTGAGCATGTTCTTCCCTTCTGGTTTTCTAACTCCAGGTCTTTGCTCATTTCATTATATTACTTGACTTTCTCTTCTCAAGTTATCCCTTGAGGTTTTCTGCTCAGTTCTATTACTTTTTCATACCTTCCATTTGCTACAGCATCTCTACACTGGAGAGGAAGTTTCAGAGTCTCTTCTGACATCCATTTTGAAATTTAATAAACTTTTATTTACATCCTGCATGCTGTGCTTTCTAATCCCACAACTCTTCTAGTCTTTGGTCATTTCTGTCTAATCAATAAAATCTGCTCTTGAGCTTTCCTCTAAATTCAGGTGGGGACTGTTCAAGGTCATATTTTGCCTCTTGGTTTAATTTTCTTCATTTTCATCTTGAAGTTACATATGAGCAATTCATGGTCTTCCCCTGGTCTTATTTTAGCTGATGATATTGAGCATTTCTACCATCTCTTCCTACACATATACCATCTGTGGTATATCTGCATGCCATCTGATGAGATCCTTGTGAATAATTTCCTTTGTTGTTGTTGTTATGTTAAGTGCCATCAAGTGGATTCCTGCTCATAGCAACCCTGTATAGTGTTTTCAAGACAAGCTGGTGAGTTTGTATTAGCGACATTACAATTCAAACCAAACTTATGGTCCAGTGTTTATCCTATAGTGCCATGTTAAGAAGGTATTTGAAATGAAAAAGTTATTGATCTTGAAAATTATTTTTCCTAATTATAGGTATGCTGTGGAGTCAGTTTCAACTCATAGCAACCCTACATAAGGTTTCTGAGGCTGCAAAACTTTATGGGAGCAGAAAACCTTATCTTTCTTCCATGGAACAGTTGGTAATTTCAAACGGCTGACCTTGAGTTAACTTTTACACTACCAGAGCTCTTAGAATTTGAGTATAATTAGGTACAATTAGGAAAAAATAATTTGATTTTGAATGGAGGTGGTAGGTTCCTCTTAATTCCCTTGGGAGAATGTAATTGACTTCTAGAATAATTCCATGAGTTATTAGGAAATAGAAACCTGCTACTTTGGACAAATAGGAATTGTGCTGGTCTTTTGTCTCTGGAATGTTCTCCAGCACATAGGAGTTGGGAAGGGAATTTATGATTAGTTCACTCAAGGATCTTCAGATTTTACCAGATGTGGTACTGTGGGACAATGCACTGGACTGCAAAATTGATTTGAACCACAAGGTCAGCTGTTCATTTCACTAGCCACTCCTTGACAACAACAACACATTAGAATACTACTCATTCTTAAAAAGTGATTACCAGTACTTGAGACTACATATTCTGCCTCCCAT
>NW_006410424.1:8136-9470 GCF_000296735.1 Chrysochloris asiatica | reverse complement strand
AATAAAACCCTGGCACACACTTTTACTAATTTCAAATCATTCAGTGTTTCCTCGTTCTTTTAAGACAACTGCCTTTTGGTCTATGTACAGGTTCCTCATGAGCAAAATTAAGTGTTCCGAAATACTCATTATGTTTTCCATAATTTGTCATGATCCACACACTTGAAAGCTTTTGTGTAGTCAATAAGGAAGAGGGAAACATCTGTCTGGTATTGTCTACTTTCAGCCAAGATCCATCTGATTTCAGCAATGATATCCCTTTTGAATCTGGTTTTGACCTCTGGAATATTTCTGTCAATGTATAATTGCAGCCATTTTAGATGCTCTTTATTAAAATATTATTTTATGTGATATTAATTGTATTTTCTAATTAATTCTGCATTCTGTTGGGTTACCTATGTTTGGAATGGGCACATATATAATTGTAGACATGTGATTGTCTTCCAAATTTCTTGTTATAGATGAGGGAGTTCTAGGGAGCCCTTTCAGTTTGTTGAAAGATTTCTATTTTTAATCCATCATTTCATGCCGTCTTGAACTTTGCCAATGCCTTAAATTTACCTTGAATTTATTCCTTCATTATTATCGATTGTTAATCATATGCTACATCTTTAAATGTTTGAACATTGAGGGATTACCCAGAGTTGGGGGTTGATGGTGGATAGGGTAGAAGTGTAGTGAAGAACTCCGTCAGCAATAGCATAGAATACCAGGTGAAGCGGTGTCAGGGAACAGCTCCAAAACTCTAAACCACATATGTAGGAATATTTTAACTTCGAAGGCTTATAGCTAGTGGAACTTGTAGTGGAAGCAAGAAATCTTGTACTTTTTAACAGGCCAGGCTCATCGACCCAGAGCTGGCTCATCTGCCCAGAGCCAACAACTTGGCTGAGATCAAATGGCAAGAGCAAACAGGGGAGCAAGCAGACATGCCACATACTAATGCCTGTGGGAACCTTGGAGACAAAGATGAACAATATTTTTTGTATTGTTTAGTTCTGATTTTTTTGGTTTCTGTTCTCTGGCCACTCACTCTCTGTGCACCTGCATTCTGGTGACTAGAGGGGTGCCTGAGTGAGTGGACACCTCCTATCCCCACCACTGGAGTGTTCTTCTAACATGCAGACACACATTTCCTCTCAGCATTTAAAGAGTTATTCTCTGCTTAAAACCAAACAGCAGTGCAAAATGGCCACAGCTAGCCCTGAACATTTTATTAATAGGGAAAAGGCCAGAATGGGTTGTGGAGTGGGAGAGAGACTGAAAACAAAACATGCCAGAAATTAAATCCTGAGGTACAGCATAACAACCAAGAGTGGCATCTTGACATTTAT
>NW_006410424.1:3810-4418 GCF_000296735.1 Chrysochloris asiatica | reverse complement strand
GACAGAATCCTGAAAGCAGCTAGGGAAAATAGAAGGATAACATATTAAGACAAACTAATCAGACTAAGTTTGCACCTCTCAGCAGAAACCATGCAAGCAAGAAGGCAATGGGGAGACATATGTAAAGCACTGAAAGAAAAAAAAACTGCCTAACAAGAATCCTTTATCTAACAAAGCTGTCAATCAACTAAGATAGTGTAATCCAAACATTCTTGGATAAACAGAAGCTAAGAGATTTTGCCAAAGTCAACCGTGCACTGAAAAGCATCCCAAAGGGAGATCTGTGGACTTAGAAACAACAAGAAGAAACAACAACAAGAGATTGACATGCATGGCAACACCATTCTGAACTCAATTGACAATGGAAGAGTCGAGAACAGAACAAAACTATAAGAACAAATTCATAGGATCTTGGAGGTCAGACTAGGATCAAAAGAATTGTAATGTGAAAGAAGGTAAACACATAGGAACAGAGATTCAGATGGTGAGGTCATATAGATTACAGGATAAAATAGACTGTATTAAATAGAGGGAAAAGTTAATGGAATAGGAGTTCAGTGTGATTCTGTGAGCTAATGCATCAGACTGCAAAGTCATTTAAACTGCAA
>NW_006410424.1:0-1020 GCF_000296735.1 Chrysochloris asiatica | reverse complement strand
TTTTGATGGTCCACAGAGACAACCAGGTAGGAAAGGCTCTGTGGGGGAAGGATTGAAAACCCACAGAAGCTCCAATCATGGAACACCACCAGAACTCTGGATCTAACATAAGATACAAGGCATCAGTTTCTTGCACGCGCCAGTGAAAAAAATCACGATATAAAGGAAAATATTGCAAGTTAGGACATGCTTGAGACTGAGACGGGACTCCCTCTGCAGTCACCCTGCCAGGGCAGATTTCAGATAATGGGGCTATAACCAGACCAGCACAGGGAACCGGCACTAAAAGCGGCACAGTGACATTTGCAAATGAGGAGGAGATGCAGGGCATTTTACACATTATTTTCCTCCTCTTCCTTGTCACACCTTCTTTGCTCAGCCCAGACATCTTCATTGTCACACCTTCTTTGCTCAGCCCAGACATCTTCAGGCGGGTGGGTGAGCACCCCCCACCAAAACAAAACAAAACAAGACAGTTGAGCCCATAGTTTTCCCATGGCACAGAAAGATAGAGCTTGGAAGCTGTTTATGACATCAACATGTGGATCCCAACCCTAATATTAACTTGTGCAGGACCATTTACTGGGGCCTATACAGCAAGAAAAAAATTGGTCTGGACTGACATAAAAAACATATGAACAATCTGTAAAACCCCAACATAAAGGGTTGCAACTATCTCGAGAATTATGCTATCTGGCACGAAAGGTAAATTAAAGGCATCAAAAGTGGCAGAGGAAATAAAACTCTATTTCCAGACAATATGATCCTATACATAGAAAACACCAAAGACTCAGTAAAAAAAGCTACTAGACATCATTGGAAGATTCAGCAAAGTGGTAGGGTATAAGTGCAACATACAAAAATCAGTTGGATTCCTCTATAGTAACAATGACAGCACTGAAAAAGACATCAGGAAAGAAATACCACTTACAATAGGCTGTCCAAAGGATGAAATATTTAGGAATAAATGTAACCAGAGAAACAAAGGACCTATACAAAGAAAATTACAAAACACTACTA
>NW_006410423.1:12453-13910 GCF_000296735.1 Chrysochloris asiatica | reverse complement strand
TATTCTGGGTCATCAAGCAAGCTCAATAAATCTAACAAATGCAAGTCAAAAAGTATGTTCTCTGACACAATGAAGTTAAACTAGAAATTAATAACTGAAAGAAGTCTGGAAATTTTCCTCATAACTGAAATTAAATAACACACTTAAATAACTCATTGGTCAAAGTGGAAATCACAAATGATTTGGAAATATTTTGAATTGTATGAAAATGAAAACACAATACATCAAAATTCATAGGATGTTGATAAAAGAATGTCTATAAGGAAATTTATAGCATTAATTGCTTGTATTAGAAAACAAAAAAGTTTTCAAACTCATAATTTAAGTTTCTCCTTAATGAAATAGATAAAGAAGACAACATTTCACTCAAAGTCATCAGAAGGGAGAAAATACAAGGAAAGGAAAAAACTTCAATGCAACTAAAAACACAGCAATAATAAAAACTCACAGAACTAGAGTTGCTTTCATTTGAACAATCAATAAAATTGATGAGCTTCTAACCAATCTGATCAACATTAAAAGAACAAAGACATTTATTACTGATATCAGAAATGTGAGAGAGAAGATTTTACAGATCATACAAGGATAACAGTGAATGTTATAAGGTATTGTGTAAACATTTCTTTATTTAGATAAAGTGGAAAAATTCCTTAAAAGACACAAACTAGAAAAGCTCAGTCAAAGAAAAATGCCAACCTAAAGAGTTTAGTAACTATTAATAAAATTAAATATGTGTTTAGAACCATTTTGAATGGGATTGAGCAGAGAGTAAGGGTCAAGAGAGCATTCCCATTGTAGAAGCCTACCAGGGGTTTACAGAGACAAAGCTGTGAGTATCATTACTTATTTTTTTCTTTTTCCTTCTTTTATTTTTCTGTTTCTGCTCATATCCTCTCTGGTGACCTTAGTGAAGGAGTGAGACCTGTGCCTCACGGTTCCTGTAGCTGACTGGGCACAGAATCAAAGGGGGAGGAAACTACAGAAAGAACCCAAGCCAGCAGTCTCTTCCAAATAGGGTCTGGTCAGGCCTGGGCTGGTTTTTCCTTCTTTTCTTCTTCTCTTTCTCCTCATTTTTCCTATGTTGACAAGAGGTGAGACCTGTATGAGTAGACACTCCGAGGGAAGTCCTGTACCTCTCAGTTCCCACAGCTGGGTGTAGAATACAAGAAGGAGGAGACAACAGAAAGAGCCTACAACAGCAGTCTCTTCCAAATAGGGTCTGGCCATCCTGGAACTGGTTCATACTAGGAGAAATACTAAAACGGACTTTAGGAACAGTAGCAACATTGTTGAGTTCCTCAGGCAGCCTTGAAGGCAATAGTCCACTAATGGTGGTAGTGGTGTTGTGCTGTGGAGTCAGTTCTGACTCATAGCAACCCTATAGAGGGTTTCCAAGGCTGTAAATCTTTCTGGGATCAGAAAGCCTCATTTTTCTTCCATGTAGTGGCTGGTACTTT
>NW_006410423.1:7368-9443 GCF_000296735.1 Chrysochloris asiatica | reverse complement strand
GCCAGCACAGAGAACATAAGCTAAAAACTCTCTGAGTTTAGCTGTACAAACAGTGAACAGAGAAACCCATCTTCTGATCACATCTACTAGAAGGTAACTGGAGAGTGCTTAAGAATACATCAACAAACATTCATCTATTTAATACAAATACAACAACAGCACATGTCTAAAAAGCAGTAGAACTCTTCTGTTCATATGCAGAAACAAGAGAGAATAGTTCAAACAAAAGACCAAGAGGAAGAGCTAGAATTTGCTTTGGAGGTCGAAGAGGCTTTAGAACTGCCTGAAAAAGAATTCTTGAGAATAATATTGAGGTGAATCCAAATATTCCACAGAAAGGTCAAGGAAAATAAGCAAGAAGTCAGAAAAGCACTAAAGAAACAATCAAAACAGATATAGCATTAGAAACAATACAAACCCTGCAAACAGAATTCCAGATAATCAATACTAAAATATCAAAAATGGAAAATACACTGAAAGGACAAAGGAGTAGAAGTGAAATGATGGAAGCCAGAATTAGCAAGCTTGAAGCTAACAACTCTCAATACTGCTAAGCTAGAAGAAGAAGTAGTAAAAACTTGAATTTCTTCAATGAGTGTCAATGGAACATGGCCAAACTCAGCCAGTGTTTTCATTGCTGATAGACCATTATTTCCCTTCCTTTACCCATTCAGACTGTCTCGATCCCTTGAGCACTGTTATTCTAAGGGTGTATGTTGTCATTGTTGTTTAGTGCTATTGAGTTGATTCCGACCCATAGCGACCCTGTATAGGGTTTCCAAGGAGCAGCTGGTGAGCTTGACCCACCGACCTTATAGTTCAAATGACTTTTCAGTCTGATGCATTAGCTCACAGTGCCACAACGCCATTATTTACCTCTATCCCATTTAGCCCATGTGTACTGTCATAAGTCTTCCCTTATCTTCATTGTTCATCTACCACCCTCCCCCTTCTTGTTCATTGCCCTCCCTCTCCTTATATATTGCCCTCCCCATCTCCCAACCAATCATGTGTCTACCTCCTAACCTGGGAATTACTGTCCCCTCCCTCCCACCTCATGTGGTGTTATTGGTTAATGTGCTGAACTGCAAAGTTGGTTTGAACAGCAAGGTTGATGGTTCAAGCTCACCAGTCGCTCCTTGGAAACCCTCTACAGGGTCGCTATGGGTCGGAAACAACTCGACGGCACTTAACAACAACAACCCTCCCACGTCTGGTAACCATCAAAGCAAATCTTTTCTTAAACTTTTACAATAATGGTCTTATGCAATATTTGTCCTTTTGTGACTAACTCATTTCCCTCAGAATAATGTCCTCAGGGCTCACCCATGTTCTGAGGTGTTTTTCAGATTCATCGTTATTCTTCAAGATAGCATAGTATTCCATTGTGTGTATGTACCAAAGTTTGTTTAGCCATTCTTCCATTGATGGGCACTTACACTTTCTCCATATTTTTGCTATTGTAAATAGTGCTGCGATAAACATTGGTGTGCTTATCTACTCGTGTTCTGACTCATATTTCTTGGGGATATATACCAAGTAGAGAAATTGCTGCATCATATGGTATTGTTATTTACAACTTTCAAAGGAAGCACCATACTATTTTCCAGAGTGGTTTTACCATATTACAATTCCACCAGCAATGTAGAAGGGTCCCAATCTTTCCACACCCTCACTAACATTTATTGTTTTCTGTTTGAACTTTGCTGCTGATGCTGGTGTGAGATTATATCTCACTGTTGTTTTGATTTGCATCTCTCCAATGGCTGAATGATGCAGAAAGCATCAAAAGAAGATGGAGGCAGCTACATGCTCAAATTTCTGATATAAGTAATTCTCAAAGTGAGCACTGAGTGGCTACTAATTTGCTACCCCTGCTAGAGAATAAGATCCCCTAAGAACTTGATTGAACCTTAGCTTAGTGATCCTGCTTGGTCACCTTAGAGCAGGTGGTGGGCTGGCAATGTCTTGCGTATGGGGTCCCCAGTCTATCTCCTTCCTCCCTGCCTTCCTTGGATGGTGACTGTTTATGCTGGATGTGTGGCCAGAGACGGGTAAGGATCACGTGGAACCTC
>NW_006410423.1:5048-6727 GCF_000296735.1 Chrysochloris asiatica | reverse complement strand
AAAGCAAGTGATCCTGAAGAGGGAAGTCCAGTGTGCATGGAAGGAATTTGCAAAGAACAAGGCACCAGGAATTGATGGAATAAAAATGGAAATCTTTCAAGAAAGTGAGGCATCACTGGAGGCACTAACTCATCTCTGCCAAGAAATTTGGACGATAACTATCTGGCCAATGGATTGGAAGACATCTGTATTTGTGCCCATTCCAAAGAGAGGTGACCCAACAGAGTGCAGAAATCATCAGTCAATATCTTTAATACCCCATGCAAGTAAAGTTTTACTAAAAGTAATACAGAAATGGCTACAAGCACACATGGACAGAGAAATTCCAATTTTGTTTTGAAAGTATTAGCCAGAGCTATACAGCAAGATATGGAAATTAAAGGCATCTAAATTGGCAAAGAGAAAATAAAACTCTATTTTCAGATGATATCATCTTATACATAGTAAACCCTAAAAACTCAGTAAAAAAGCTACTAGACATCATTGGAAGATTCAGCAAAGTGGCAGGATATAAGATCAACATACAAAAATCAGTTGGATTCCACTATAGCAAGACTCCTGGAAATGACAGTGCTGAAAAAGACATTAGGAAAGAATACCATTTACAATAGCCACCCAAAGGATGAAATATTTAGGAATAAATGTAACCAGAGAAATAAAGGACCTATACAAAGAGAATTACAAAACACTATTACAAGAAACCAAAAGAGACTTAAAGAAGTGGAAGAACATACCATGTTCCTGGATAGGAAGACTCAACATAGTGAAAATGTCAATACTACCCAAAGCAATATACACATATAACACAATCCCAATCCAGATTCCAATGACATTCTTCAAAGAGATGGAAAAGCCCATTACAAACTTTATATGAAAAGGAAGGAGACCCAGGATAAGCAAAGCACTGCTCAAGAAGAAGAACAAGGTTGGGAGCCTCTCACTCCCTGATTTCAAAATCTGCTACACAGCTACAGTGGTCAAAACAGCCTAGTACTGGTACAATGAAAGATATATTGATCAATGGAACAGAATCAAGAATCCAGAAATTAACTCACCCACATATTGCCAAGTGATTTTCAACAAAGTGCTTAGGTATGTTACATGGGGAAGAGATAGTCTCTTTAACAGATGTTGCTGGCAGAACTGGAAAGCGATACGCAAAAGATTGAAACAAGACCTTTATTTCATGCCCTATACAAAAACCAACTCAGCATGGATTAAAGACCTAAATGTGAATCCCAAAATTATGAAAGTCATCAATGAAAATATAGGGACAAATGTGAGAACTGTAATATAGGGAATACACAGGCTACCAAACATTTTGAAAAGTGCACAAACAAAAATAGACAAAAGAGATGATTGGGACATACTAAAAATAAAAAATAAAAAACTTATGCACATCAAAAGACTTCATCAAAAGAGTAAAAATGAAACCCAAAGAAGGGGAAAAATCTTTTGCAACAACACATCAAACAAGGGACTCATTTCTAAAATATGTAGGAAACTACAACATCTCTACAAGAAAAAGACAAATAACCCAATTAAAAAATGGGCACAGGACATGAACAGACACTTCAGCAAGGAAGAGATCTGGGTAGCCAACAAACATATGAAGAAATGTTCATGATCACTAGCCATTAGAGAAATGCAAATCTCACACCAGCAATAACAGCAAAGAT
>NW_006410423.1:4291-4929 GCF_000296735.1 Chrysochloris asiatica | reverse complement strand
GAACAGCTGGTAGTTGTGAACCACTGACCTTGCGATTCACAACCCGATTCATAACCACTATGCTGCCAGAGCTGATTGGAATACATTAAAGAGGGCTAGAAGTCACCTAGTGAAAGAGGCTTCCTGTGGAATCTTTACATTGCACAAGACCATAAGTGGAATCCAGAACCCCATCCAGAACTGACTGAGTAGGAAATTTCCACTGGAAAGGATGAGTAGACCAGCCTGGAGTGGCTGGAAGAACAGAAGACATTTCGTGAAAGAAAGACCAGCAGGAAAAATACGAAACAATAATGGCAGTCGGATTGATTACTACAAGAGCATGTATCCAATTTGCCTGGAAGCCATCAAGGCAAGTGGTCGGGACCCTTCAGAGCAAACCCCCTTCCAAGACTGAGACACAAGGGGAATACATAAGCAGGCATGAGGTCTGGCTGGTGACCACGTTGATCACCCATAAGGGAAGTGGGGGGAAAAACAGCAATGAAGTTGCGAGCTAAGCCCGACCACATTCATTAAACAAACCCCGTGAACCTGGGTGGAGACCTGGATGGCCAGCAGTATGGCAAGACTCCTGGGCCCAGAGGCAGTGACATGGCCACAAAGGACTAGAGTGGAGAGTGAAGCGTCCAGCTGAT
>NW_006410423.1:2008-3421 GCF_000296735.1 Chrysochloris asiatica | reverse complement strand
GAAAGGCGGCTGGAGGGCGGGCCTGTGTGGTGTACTCTTTAGGGTCATTTGATGATGCATGGAGGGTATTGTAATCATTGCAATGAAACGAAATATGATACGATGAGTGTAAAGCTGATGTT
This sequence comes from Chrysochloris asiatica, assembly GCF_000296735.1. Taxonomy (NCBI): domain Eukaryota; kingdom Metazoa; phylum Chordata; class Mammalia; order Afrosoricida; family Chrysochloridae; genus Chrysochloris; species Chrysochloris asiatica. The sequence continues at coordinate 3,299 of NW_006410423.1, read as the reverse complement.
CTCCTATGTAAACCTCACAATAAAAACTTAAAAAAAAAAGAGAGTGATATTATGAGTAATGAAAGCTATATCCCTGGTAATAACCCACAAAATACTAGTAGGTGTATCAATAAGTAAAAAAGGTAAATGTATCATGAATGCAAATTTGGTTCAATATTGAAAACAAATATAATTTATACCATTGTAGTGGTTATGAATCGGGCTGCTAACATCAGGATCATCAGTTCGAAATTACCAGTTTGAAACAACAGAAAGATGAGGCTTTCTGTTTCTGTAAAGATTGACAGACTTGGAAACCTTGTACAGGGTCGCTATGAGTCAGAACCGACTCCATGGCACATAACAACACACTAAAGGAGAAAAACCACATAATAATTTCAACAGATGGCAAATATTGACAAATTCAATATCTATTCATGCTAAAATCTCTCAGCAAACTAGAAATAGCTATCAACCCAATAAAGGGCATTTATGAAAAATCTTCAACTCATAAAATAATACTTACAGTTGAAAAATTAAATGATTTCCCTGTAAGATCACAAACAAGACAAGGAAGACTCCTCTCACCACTTTTATCCCACATTGTATTGAAAGCCCACGTCAGTGGGAAAAGTCAAGAAAATAAATGAAAAGCAAACAGATTTGAAAGTAAGAAATATAACTGTCTTTTTGTTTGGAGACAACATCTAAAATTTTGAAAAAGAAGAAGAAAACTGGAAGACACACATCACCAGCTTTCAGGACTTAACATAAAACAACAGTAATTGAGACAATGTGAAATTTTGAAAGGATAGACTTAGAGATCAATTGTTTATGTTGCTGTTGTTAAGTGCTGTGGAGTCGGTTCTGACTCATAGTGACCCCAGGTAGGGTTTCTGAACAGCAGTTGGTGAGCGTGAACTGCCAGCCTTGTAGTTCAAGCTGACCTTGCAGTCCAGAGCATTAATCCACAGCACTACATCAGGACTCCTCAAAGATCAATGGAGCCCAAAAAATAATCACAAAATAAACCCAAACATATATGGTTAATTGGCTTTAGATAAAAGTGCCAGGGTAATTTGCTCCATTTGTCTGTCAACTGGTTGTACTGTGGTGGCTTGCATGTTGCTGTGATGCTGGAAGCTATGCCACAGGTATTTTAAATTCCAGCGGGGTCACTCATGATGAATATTTTTCAGCTGAGCTCCCAAACTAAGACAAACTAGAAAGAAGGAGACAGACTACTTCTGAATGTTTCGACACTGAAAACCTTACAAATAGCATTGAAACACTGTCAGATAGCAACAGAATA
>NW_006410423.1:0-1038 GCF_000296735.1 Chrysochloris asiatica | reverse complement strand
TGATCTTGAACATATCCCACCTGAATTTAAAGATCATCTGAAGAACAGATTTGATGCATTAGACACTAAAGATCAAAAACCTGAAGAATTGTAGGATGGCATCAAGAACATCATACAGGAAGAAAGCAAAAGGTCATTAAGAAGACAAGAGACCAAAATGGATGTCAGAAGAGACTCTGAAACTTACTCTCCAGCAGAGAGATGCTAAAGAAAATGGAAGAAATGAGGAAGTACAAGAACTGAATAGAAAATTTCAAAAGGCAGCTAGAAAAAACAAAGTTAAATATTATAATGAAGTGTGCAAAGACCAGGAGTTAAAAAACCAAAAGGGGAGAACATCATTGCTCAAGCTGAAGGAACTGAAGAAAAAAAAAACAAGCATCAACTTGAAATATTGAAGGATTCTATAGCCAAAATAATGAATTATGCAAAAATCATCAAAAGAACATGGAAGCTATACAGAGTCACTGTATCAGAAAGAAATGATCAATTTTCAATCATTTCAAAAGGCAGTATATGATCAAGAACTGATGGTACTGAAGGAAGAAGTCCAAACTGCACTGGAAACTGGTGAAAAATGAGTCTCCAGGAATTGACAAAACACAAATTGAAATCTTTCAACAAACTGGTACAGCACTGGAGGTGCTCACTCATATATGCTAAATTTGGAAGACAGTTACCTGGCCAACCGACTAAATCCATATCTATACCTGTTCCAAAGAGCGGTGACACAATGGAATGTAGAAATCATTGAGCAATATCGTTATTATCACATGCAAGCAAAATTTTGCTGAAGATCATTAAAAATGGCTGAAACAGTACATCACCAGGGAACTGCAAGAAACTCACACCAGATTCAAAAGAGGATGTGGAACTAGGACTATCACTAAGATTCATTCAGATGAATCTTGGCTGAATGCTAGCGCATTCAGACCCTGGGTTGATCAGTGGTCCTGTGACATTGACGAAAATTCAATTCTGAGGCCCTCCTCAGGATAGCGAGCCATGGACCCTGAGGGCCAAAGGAAGTGACCTCCT
>NW_006410422.1:14011-14988 GCF_000296735.1 Chrysochloris asiatica | reverse complement strand
CTACATGGCAGTTCAGTTCAACATGTCCATGAGCAGAGAGCTAGCTACATGGCAGACGAGTCCAAAATATCTATATACTGAGAGATAGCTACATGGCAGAGTAGTCCAACATGTCCATCTCCAGAATACAAGCTAAATGGAAGATGATTCCAACATGTCCATATACTGAGAGTTAGCTACACGACAGACTAGTCCAATATGTTCATAAACAGACAACTACTTCCATGGCAGATAAGCCCAACATATCCATGAACAGGGAGTTATCTATATGGCAGAAGTGTTCAAAATTTCCATATACAGAGAGCTAGCTGCATGGCAGAGTAGTGATACATTTCCAAGTACAGAATTCTAGCTACATGGCAGATGAGTCCAACGTGTCCATATCCTGGAACTAGCTACATGGCAGAGTAGTCCAACATGTCCATATACAGAGTACTAGCTACATGGCAGATGAGTGCAATTTGTCCATATACTTTGTGCTATCTTCATGGCATATGAGTCCAATATATGCATATACAGAGTACTAGCTACAAGGCAGATGAGCCCTACATGTTCACACAGAGAGCTGGCTACATGGCCGATGAGTCCAACATGTCCATATACTGAGAGTTGCCTACATGGCAGAGAAGTCCAATATGTTCACATACAGAGAGATACCTACATGGTAGTTCAGTTCAACATATCCATGCACAGAGAGCTAACTAGATGGCCAAGTAGTGCAACATTTCAATATACAGCTCTCTAGCTACATGGCAGATGAGTCCAATTTGTCCATATACTGAGTGCTATCTTCATGGCAAATGAGTCCAATATATGTATTTGCAGAGTATTAGCTACAAGGCAGTTGAGTCCAATATGTTCATACAGAGAGAGCTGGTTATATGACTGATGAGTCCCACATGTCCATATACAGAGAGCTAGCTACATGTCAGACGAGTCCAAAATGTCTATATACAGAGAGTTACCTACATGGCAGA
>NW_006410422.1:13392-13911 GCF_000296735.1 Chrysochloris asiatica | reverse complement strand
CAGACAATTCCAATATGTCTATATTCAGAGAGTTACCTACATGGCAGATCAGCCCAACATATCCATTAATAGAGAGCTAGGTACCTGGCAGACAAGTCCTATATGCCAATATACAGGGAGCTAGCTACATGGCCGGGTATTGCAACATTTCCATATACAGAATTCTAGCTACATGGCAGATGAGTACAAAGTGTCCATATACTGAGAGCTAGCTACATGGAAGATATGTCCAACATGGCCATATACAGAGAGCTAGCTACATGTCATTTGAGTCGAAATGTCCATATACAGGGAGCAAGTTACATGGCAGAGCAGTGCAACATTTCCATATACAGAGATATAGCTACATGGCAAATGAGTCCAATGTGTCTATATACTGAGAGTGAGCTACATGACAGATGAGTCCAACATTTGTATGTTTAGAGGACTGCCTAGAAGTCAGATGAGCCCTACATGTTCACACACAGAGAGCAGGCTACATGGCCGATGAGTCAAACATGTCCATATACAAAGAGCTAG
>NW_006410422.1:10716-12169 GCF_000296735.1 Chrysochloris asiatica | reverse complement strand
AGAGAGCTAGCTACATGGCAGAGGATTGCATCATTTCCATATACAGAGTTCTAGCTACATGGCATATGAGTCTAACGTGTCCATATACTGAGAGCTAGGTACTTGGCAGAGTAGTGCACATGACCATATACAGAGTACAAGCTACATTGCAGATGATTACAACATGTCCATATACAGAGAGTTAGCTACATGGCAGATGAGTCCAACATGTGTACATTTAGAGGGCAAGCTAGAAGTCAGATGTGTCCAACATGTTAAAACACAGAGAGCTGGCTACATGGCTGATGAATCCAACATGTCCATATACTGATAGCTACCTATATGGCAGACAAGTCCAATATGTTCAAATGCATTGAGCTAACTACATGGCAGATCAGTCCAACATATCCATGCATAAAAGCTAGCTACCTGTCAGACGAGTTCAACATGTCCATATACAGAGATTTAGCTACATGTCAGAGTAGTGCTACATTTCCATATACAGAGCCTATCTACATGGCAGATGAGTCTAATGTGTCCATATATGACAGCTCACTACATGGTAGAGGAGGCCATCATGTCCATATACAGAGTAAAAGCTACATGGGCATGAGTCCAACATGTACATATACTGAGAGTTAGCTACATGGCAGATGAGTTAAACATGTGTATATATAGAGAACTAGCTACAAGGCAGATGAGTCCAACCTGTTCATACAGAGATAGCTGGCTACATAGTTGATGAGTCCAACATGTGTTTATATAGAGGAATAGCTACAAGCCAGATGACTCCAGCATGTTCATACAGAGAGAGCTGGCTACATGGCTGATGACTCCAACATGTCCATATACAGATATCTAGCAACATGGCAGACAAGTGTAATATGTTCATATACAGAGAGCTACCTATATGGCATATCATTGCAACATATCCAAGCACACAAAGCTATCTACATGGCAGACGAGTCCAAAATGTCCATATACTCAGAGCTAGCTACTTTTTAGAGTAGTGCAACATTTCAATATACAGAGTTCTAGCTACATGGCAGATGAGTCCAACGTGTCCAAATACTGAGAGCAAGCATCATGGAAGAGTAGTCCAGCATGTCCACATACAGTGTACTAGCTACATGGCAGAGTAGTCCAACATGTATATATATAGAGGACTAGCTACAAGGCAGATGAGTCCATCATGTTCATACAGAGAGAACTGGCTACATGGCTGATGAGTCCAACATGTCCTTATTCAGAGACCTAGCTAAATGGCAGACAAGTCGAATATGTTTATATACAGAGAGCTACCGATATTACAGATCAGTCCAACATATCCATGTACACAGAACTAGCTACATCTCCGACAAGTCCAATATGTACATATTATATGAGCTAGCTACATGGCAGAGTATTGCAACATTTGCATATAAAGAGTTTTAGCTACATGACAGATGAGTACAATGTGTCCATATATGGAGAG
>NW_006410422.1:7103-9281 GCF_000296735.1 Chrysochloris asiatica | reverse complement strand
TGAGAGTTAACTACACACAAAATGAGTCAAACATGTATATTTAGAGGGTTACATACAGGGCAGAATGATTCCAACATGCTCATACACAGAGAGCTGGCTGCATGGCTGATGAGTTCAACATATCTATATACTGAGAGTTAGCTACATGGCAGATGAGTCCAACATGTGTATATTTAGAGGGCTATCTACAAGGCAGAATGAGTCCAACATATTCATACACAGAGAGATGACTACATGGCTGATGAGTTCAAAATGTCCATATCCTCAGAGCTAGCTGCATCGCAGACAAGTTCAATATGTTCATATATAGATACGTACCTACATGGGAGATCATTCCAACATATCCATGTATAGAGAGCTAGCCATATGGCAGATGAGTCCAAAATGTCCATATAAAGTGAGCTAGCTGTATGGTAGAGTATTGTAACATTTCCATATATAGTGTTCTAGCTACATGGCAGATGAGTCCAACATGTCCATATACTGAGAGCTAGCTATATGGCAGAGTAGTCCAACATGTCCATATACAGACTATGAGCTCCATGGTAGATGAGACCAACATGTCCATATAATGAGAGTTAGATACATGACAGATGAGTTCAACATGTCTATATACAGAGAGCTAACTACATGACGAACATGTCCAACATGTTCAGGCACAGAGAGCTGGCTACATGGCTGATGAGTCCAACATATCAATATACAGAGAGATAGCAACATGTTAAGCAAGTCCAATATGGTCATATACAGAGAAATACCTACATGGCAGACCACTCCAACATATCACTGCACAGAGAGCTAGCTACATTCAGATGAGTCCTAAATATGAATACACAGAGAGACAGCTACATGGCAGAGTAGTGCAACATTTCCATATACAGAGTTCTTGCTACATGGCAGATGTGTTTAAAGTGTCCATATACTGAGAGTGAGCTACATGGCAAACTGGAACAACATATGTATATACAGAGTATTAGGTACTTGGAAGATGAGTCAAACATGACCATATATTGAGAGGGAGGTACATGACAGATGATTCCAACATGTGTATATTTAGAGGGCTAGCTACAAGGCAGATGAGTCCAACATGTTCATACACAGAGAGCTGTCTGCATGGCACTTGAGTCCAACATGTTCATATCCTCAGAGCTAGCTACATGTCATACAAGTCAAATATGTTCATATACAGATAGCTACCTACATGATGGATCAATCTAACATAATCATGTATGGAGAGCTAGCAAGAAGGCCGATGAGTCCAAAATGTCCTTATAGAGAGAGTTGGCTACATGGCAGAGTAGTCCAACTTGTCCATATACAGAGTACTAACTACATGGCAGATGAGACCATCATGTCAATATACTGAGAATTAGCTATTTGACAGATGAGTCCAACGTTTATATATAGAGGAAGAGCTAAAAGGCAGACAAGCCCAATATGTTCATTTAGAGGAGCTACGTACATGGCAGATAACTCCAAAATATCCATATGCAGATAGCTAACTACATGGCGGAGTAGTGTAACATTTCCCTAGTCAGAGACCTATCTACATGGCAGATGAGTCCAATATGTCCATATACAGAGACTTAGCTTCAAGGCAGAAGAGTCCAACATGTTCAAACACAGAGAGATGGCTCTATGGCTGATGACACCAACATGTCCATACACAGAGATCTAGCTACATGGCAGACAAGTACAATATGTTCATATACAGAGATCTAACTACATGGCAGATCAGTCCAACATATCCATGCACAGAGATCTGGCTACATGACAGACAAGTCCAAAATGTCCATATACAGAGTGTTAGCTACAAGGCAGAGTTGTGCAGTATTTCCATATACAGTGTTCAAGCTAAATGACAGATGATTCCAATGTGTCCATATACTGAGAGTTAACTACATGGCAAATGGGAACAAAATGTTTATAGTTAGAGGCCTAGCTACAAGGCAGACGAGTCCAACATGTCCATACAGAGAGTGCTGGCTACATGGCTGATGAGCCAACTTGTTATATGCTGAGAGATAGCTACATTGCAGATAAATCCAAAATGTCCCTAAAGAGTGAGCTAGATAAATGGCAGAGCAATGTAACATTTCCATATACAGAGTTCTAGCTACATGGCAGATGAATCCAACGTGTTCATATACTGAGAACTAGCTACATGGCAGAGTAGTC
>NW_006410422.1:4266-6523 GCF_000296735.1 Chrysochloris asiatica | reverse complement strand
TACCAGCCGCTCCGTGGGAGAAAGATGAGGCTTTCTACTCCCGTAAGGATTTACACCCTCGGAAACCCTGTACAGGGTCGCTAGGGGTCGGAACCGACTCGACGGCACTTAACAACAACAACAACAACAAATTACATGGCAGAGTAGTCCAACATGTCAATATACAGAGTAGTATCTACATGGCAGTTGAATTCAACATGTTCATATATTGAGAGTTAGCTACATGACAGATGTGTCCAACATGCATATATATAGAGGGCTAACTACAAGTAAGATTAATCCAACATGTTCATACAGAAACAGTAGGATACATGGCTGATGAGCTTAACATGTCCATATACAGAGAGCTAGCTACATGGCAGACGAGTCTAATATGTTCATATTCAGAGAACTACCTACATGTCAGATCAGTCCAACAAATGCATACACTGAGAGCTAGCTACATGGCAGACGCTTCCAACATGTCCATATACTGAGAGTCAGCTCCATGGCAGATGAGTCCACCATTTGTATATCTCGAAGACTAGCTACAAGGCAGATGAGTACAACATGCTCATACACAGAGAGCTTTCTCAATGTTGGATGAGTCCACCATGTCCATATACAGAGAGCTATTTCCATGGCAGGAAAGTACAATATGTTCATATACAGAGAGCTACCTACATGGCAGATCAGTCCAACATATCTATTCATTGAGAGTTAGCTACATGGCAGACGAGTCCAAAATATCCATATACAGAAAGCTAGCTACAGGGCAGAGTAGTGCAACATTTCCAAATACAGAGTTCTAGCTACACGGCAAATGACTCCAACGTGTCCATATGCTGAGAGGTAGATAAATGTCAGAGCAATAGAACATGTCCATTTACAGAGTACTAGCTACATAGCAGATGAGTCCAACATGTCCATATACTGACAGTTCGCTACATGGCAGAAGAGTCCAACATATGTATATATAGAGGACTAGGTTCAAGTCATATGAGTCCAACATGTTCACACAGAGAAAGCTGGCTACATGGGTGATGATTCCAACATGTAGACATACTGAGAGTCAGCTACATGGCAGACAAGTCCAATATGGTCATATACAGAGTGCTACCTACATGGTTGATGAGTCCAACATATCCATGCACAGGGAGCTAGCTACATAGCAAGCGAGTACAAAATGTCCATATACAGAGAGTTAGCTACCTGGAAGGATAGTGCAACATTTCCATATACAGAGTTCTAGCTACATGGTAGATGAGTCCAACATGTCCATGTATTGAGAGCTAGCTATATGACAGAATAATCCAACATGTCCCTATACAAAGTACTAGCTATATGGCAGAATGAGTCCAAAATATCTATATACTGAGAATGGCTACATGGCAGGGTACTGCAACATTTTCATATACAGAGTTCCTGGAACATGGCAGATGAGATCAACGTGTCCATATCCTGGGAACTACAATAGTGACAGAGTATTACAACATGTCCATTTAAAGAGTACTAGCTACAAGGTAGATGAGTCCAACATGTGTATGTATAAGGGATTAGCTACAAGGCAGATGAGTCCAACATGTTCATACACAGAGAGCTGGCTACATGAATGATGAGTTCAACATGTACATATAGAAAGAGCTAGTTACATGGCAGACATGTCCAATATGTTCATATACAGAGAGCTACCAACATGGCAGATCAGTCCAAAATATCCAGGCACATAGAGCTAACTAGATGGCAGACGATCCAAAATGTCTATATACAGAGAGCTAGCTATATGTAAGAGCAGTGCAACATTTCCATATACAGAGTTCTTGGTACATGGCAGATGAGTCCAATGTGTCCATACACTGAGAGCTAGCTACATGGCAGTGTAGTCCAATATGTCCACATACAGAGTACTAGCTACATTGCAAATGAGTCCAACAAGTCCATATATTGAGAGTTAGCTTCATGGCAGATGAGACCAACATGTGTACATATATAGGGCAAGCAACAAAGCAGATGAGTCCAACATGTTCATACACAGAGAGCTGGCTTCATGGCTGATGAATCCAACATGCCCATATACTGAGAGCTACCAACATGGCTGACAAGCCCAATATGTTCATATACAGAGAGTTACATACGTGGCAGATCAGTCCAACCTATCCATGCACAGACAGCTACCTACAGGGCACACGACTCCAAATATCCATATACTAAGAGCTAGCTTCATGTCAGAGTAGTGCTACATTTCCATATACAGTGTTCTAGATACATGGAACATGAG
>NW_006410422.1:2134-3094 GCF_000296735.1 Chrysochloris asiatica | reverse complement strand
TCCAACATGTCCATATACAGAGTACTAGCTTCATGGCATATGAATCCAACATGTCCATATACTGAGAGTTAGCAGATGAGTCCAAATGGGTATATTTAGAGGGCTAGCTACATGGCAGTGAAGTCCAATATATTCATATACAGAGAGCTACCTACATAGAAGATCAGTCCAACATACCCATGTACAGAAGCTAACTACATGGCAGACAATTCCAAAATGTCCTTATACAGAGAGCTAGCTACATGGCAGAGTTGTACAACATTTCCATACACAGAGTCTTAGCTACATGGCAGATGAGTCCAATGTGTCCATATACGGAGAGTTAGCTACTTGGCAGATGAGTCCAACAAGTGTATATTTATAGGGCTAGCTACCAGGCAGATGAGTCCAACATGTTCATACACAGAGAGCTGGCTACCTGGCAGATGAGTCAACATGTACATATACAGAGAGTTAGATACCTGGCAGATGAATACAACATGTGTATATTTAGGGGGTTAGCTATATGGCAGAGTAGTGTAACATTTCCATATACCGTGTTCTTGCTACATGGCAGATGAGGCCAACATGTTCAAATACAGAGTAATAGCTACGTGGCAGAGTAGTGCATCATTTCCATACACAGAGTTCTTGCTACATGGCACATGATTCCAACGTGTCCATATACTGATAGATAGTTACATGGCAGATAAGTCCAACATGTGCCATATACAGAAAGCTACCTACATGGCAGAGTAGTACAATATTTTCAAATACAGAGTTCTAGCTATATAGCAGATGATACCAACTTGTCCATATACAGAGAGATAGCTACATGTTAGAGTAGTGCAACATGACCATATACATAGTTCCAGCAACATGGCAGATGAGTCCAATGTATCCAGATGAGTTCAACATATTTATATAGAGAGGCCTACCTACAAGGCAGATGAGTCCAACATGTTCATACACAGAGAGCTG
>NW_006410422.1:0-1973 GCF_000296735.1 Chrysochloris asiatica | reverse complement strand
TCCAATATGTTCATATACAAACAACAACCTACACGGCAGATCATTCCAACATTTCGATATAGCTACGTGGCTGATGAGTCCAACATGTCTATATTTAGAGGGCTAACTACAAAGCATTTGAGTGCAACATATTCATACACAGAGAGCTGACTACATAGCTGATGAGTTCAACAGGTCCATATACTCAGATCTAGCTATATGGCAGACATGTCCAATATGTTTATATACAGAGAGCTACGTATAGAGCAGATCAGTCCAACATATCCATGTACAGAGAGCTAGCTACATGGTAGACGAGTCCAGTGTGTCCATATACAGAGTAGTGCAACATTTCCATTTACACAGTTCTAGATACATGGCAGAGGAGTCCAAAGTGTGCATATACTGACAGCTAACTAAAGAGCAAAGTAGTCCAACATGTCCATATACAGATTACTAGCTGCATGGCAGATTAGTTAAACACGTCCATATATGGAGAGTTAGCTACATGGCAAATAATTACAATATTTTCATATACAGAGAGCAACCTAAATAGCAGATCCGTCCAATATATCCATATACATAGATCTAGCTTCATGGCAGAATGGTGCAACATTTCCATATACAGAGTTCTAGCTACATGGCATGTGAGTCGAACGTGTCCATATACTGAGAGCTAGATAAATGCCAAAGTAGCCCAACCTATCTGTATACGAAGTACTAGCTACATGGCAGATATGTCAAAAATTACCATATACCCAGATTTAGCTATATAGCAGATGAATCCAACATGTGCATATTTAGAGGGATAGCTACAAGGCAGATGAGTCCAACATGCTCATACACAGAGTGTTTGCTAACTGGCTGATGTGTCCTAGATGTCCATATACAGAGAGACAGCTTCATAGCAGAGTAGTGCAACATTTCAATATACAAAGTTTTTGCTATGTGGAAGATAAGTCCAACGTGTCCATATACTGGGAGCTAGCTACATGGTAGAGTAGTCCAACATGTCCCTAAACTGATAGTTATCTACATGGCAGATGAATCCAACATGTCCATACTCAGGGAGCTAAATACATGGCAGACCCATCCAATATATTCATGTACAGAGATCTACCTACATGTCAGATCAGTCTAACATATCCATATACACAAAACTAGCAACATGACAGAGTGGTGCAATGTTTCCATATACAGAGATCTAGCTACATGGCATATGAGTCCAACGTGTCATTATACAGAGAGCAAGCTACATGGCAGAGTAGTGCAACATTTCCATATAGCCAGGTAAATCTACATGGCAGATAACAACAATATGTCCATATACAGAGAGCTAGATACATGGCAGAGTACTAAAACATGTCCATATACAGAGTTCCAGCAATATGGCAGATGAGTTCAATGTATGCATACATTGAGAGCTAGCTACATGGCAGATGATACCAACATATGTATATATAGAGGACTGGCTACAAGGCAGATGAGTCCAACATGTTCATACACAGAAAGGTCGCTACATGGCTGACGAGTCCAGTGTGTTCATATATAGAGAGCTACCTACATAGCAGATCAGTCCAACATATCCTTGTACAGAGAGATATCTACATGGCAGACGAGGCCAAAATGTCCATATACTGAGAGCTCGCTACATGGCATAGTAGTGCAATATGTCCCTAAACAGAGTTTTAGCTACATGGCAGATGAGTGCAACATATCCATATACAGAAATCTAGCTACATGGCAGAATAGTGCAACATTTCCATGTACAGAGTTCTACCTTCATGGCAGATGAGTCCAACATGTGCATATAATGAGAGCTAGATAAATGGCAGAGTAGACCATCATGTCCACATACAGAGTATTAGCTACATGGCATATTAGCCCAACATGTCCATATACTGAGAGTTAGCTACATGGCAGATGAGTCCAATATCTTCATATACAAAGAGCAACCTACATATCAGATCAGTCCAAATTATCCATGTACAGAA
>NW_006410421.1:11535-12712 GCF_000296735.1 Chrysochloris asiatica | reverse complement strand
AGTTGTTGGGGACTTTAGACACAGAGAGGAAGAGGGGCTGTGTGCTGATGACTGGGGGGCATGCTTGTAGTGTCTACCCTTTGGATGGTTGATGATGCATGGAGGGGATTGTAACCATAGCAATGAAATGTAAAACTAATGTTCTCCCATGTAAACTATCACATAATTCATAGTAAAACATAAAAAAAAAAAAAGAATCATATGCAAGGTCACTATGAGTTGGAACCAACTGGAAGGCATTTAAGAACAGCAGCATGTAATAGAAGTTAATGATTAGTCATAATCATTGATTGATTTGAAAAAGCATAACGAAAGCAGATCTTGTCATTGTAATAAGAATTTTAAATAGATTTATATCATAACAGCATCTACATGTGCATGTATTTGTGAAGCACAGGATTTATGAGGAACAGCAGATGAGCCTGAACTGCTGACCTTGTGGTTTAAATGACCATGCAGTTCAATGCTTATCCGACAGCGTCACATCAGGATGCTTCTATTACATTGTTGTTGTTAAGTGTGTCGAGTCAGTTCCAACTCATAGCAACCCTGCATAGGGTTTCCGAGGAGGAGCTGGTGAGTTTGCACCACTGACACAGTGGTTAGAACCAACCTTGCGAACCAATGCTTTATCACACAGTGCCACACTAGGACTACCTTCTATTACATAACGTATTTAAAAGGTGGGGAACCATAGTTCTACTGGGCTGGACTAACAGGCTTAGTCTGGAGAGATGAAACTCTTAAAGATAATAATCGTTTGTTGTTTCTGAATGGAGTGAAATGACAGCATTGTTCACACATTTTACGTTTGGTGAAAGTGAGCGTATAAGATAACACACATTTTTTTTTTTCCTAAGACTTACTGACTAAACCTATATTTTAAAATCACAAATAAATTATTGAAGTATTCATTTGACTGAGAGACAGTTTTTCTGTTTGGATCACTGATGTGACCAGATGACATATTATATATCTGATCATTTGAGTTTGCACTTGATTGGATAAGTCATATGTTGATGTTGTTGTTGTTGTTGTTGTTAAGTGCCGTCGAGTCGGGTCCGACCCATAGCGACCCTGTACAGGATTTCCGAGGGTGTAAATCCTTATGGGAGTAGAAAGCCTCATCTTTCTCCCGCGGAGCAGCTGGTAGTTTCGAACCGCTGACCTTAAGGTT
>NW_006410421.1:3425-6135 GCF_000296735.1 Chrysochloris asiatica | reverse complement strand
ATATATAATTTAATTTCTGATTTAAACATCTAATAAGGTCAAATCAGAAGAGGTAATCCACATGAGCAAAACTTACTTAGGTCTTCAATAATTTTAATAGTGTAACAGGGGTCCTGAGATTAAAAATTGGAAATCTGTTGACCTAAATCAATGTTGAAATTGCCCCTTCAGACTAATTTTTGTTCCCAAAATTCAAAGAACATGATTTGAGTTTCTAAAGGATACTAAAACTGCCACTTTAAAGGCATGCAGAGTTATTTGGATAAAAGTTAGAGAGATGGAAACACTGCCTTCATAAGTGCATAGAAAAGGTTTTTTAGAAACAATAGCTTCACATTTTGATATTTTTTGTTTACTAAAGATATCTATGTTTTTGTAATAATTCTTATTGACTTACACTCATATTTTATGATGAAATTGAGTCAAGAAAATACAATATCAGAGGAATGTTGGCTTATGGATATGTGAGGACCCTATAAGTTCACAAACATCTATTTCTCCCTTTTATACTTCCAAGTGAAAAGTTCCTAGTTCACACTGAATTGGCACAGAACAAACTGCAGTAACTACATTACTGTTAATCACAGAGATGGATCTTGGAAGTAACCAACCCTAATGAGGCCTGATAGGTAAAAATGATGCTAAAAAGTTTCTTAATGGAAATCTCTCTTACTGCCAATCTGAGTAAAGGAACAGCCATCTGGTCAACAAGATAATGAAAAGATAGATGCTCATATATATTCCACATCATTTAGAAGAGTTCAAGTACACTCTCTGTTATGAATATACTGAGCCAACATTAGGAACTGGCTAAATCAGAGCCATAACCTTGTTCCAAATTGACTTTTCAATACTCAAAGCCCCTGATTTGACAGTACCTAAGAAGAGTCCTGGAATCCTGGTGTGGTGCTGTGGGTTAATGCGCTAGACTGTAAAACTGCTTGAATTGCAAAGTCGGAGGTTCAAGCTAACCAGCTGCTCCTCGGAAACCCTATACAGGGTCACTATGGATCAGAACAGACTCGATGGCACTTAACAACAACAACAACAACAAGAGTCCTGGTGTGGCACTGTGGACTAATGTGTCAGACTGCAAAGTCGTTTGAACTGCAAGGTCAGTGATTCAAGCTAACCATCTGCTCCTTGGAATCCCTCTACAGAGTCTCTATGGGTCGGAATCAACTTGATAGCACTTAAAACCAATAACAACAAGAACCAGTAATATCAACAATAAACTCCAACAATGAAGCTGTGTATCCTATAACAGTACAGTTTGCATCAGACTATATTCTTTGTTAATGGTTTTCTCATTTTATCTTTTTACCTGTATTTCAAGATGGTCTCTCCAAAATAGCTTTAAATCACCATGTGTTTGCAGCCCCCACATCATTTCACTCTGTGACAATCAAATCCCTCCTTACAATCTTCCAATGTTGGTGATCCTTGTAGGTTTCTCAGTGACACCCTCCTCTTTGTCACTAAGGTTCCCAGCCTCAGAGTATTTGACTTCTTCTTTCCCTTTGCCATCCCCAATGACCAATATCTCCCAAGACTACTAAATTTCAGTAAGTTGTTGAGTCCTAACGTTGTTGTTGTTGTTAAGTACCGTGGAGTTGGTTACGACTCATAGTGATCCTGTACAGGGTTTCTGAGGCTGAAAATCTTTATGGGAGCAGAAAGCCTTATCTTTCTCTTGCAGAACAGCTGATAATTTTGAACTGCTGACCTTGAGGTTAGCAGCCCAATTTGTAACCACTACACTACAACAGTTCCTTTGAGTCCTATCATACCTGTCCAGTTTTTCATTGAGACTTCACAACCCTGAATCATTCAAATACTTGATTGGATTAAGGTGAACTACTTGCCAAGAGAAAAAACAACTTCCCTAAAGAACAACATCATCCAGAGGCTTTTAATATTTTATGAGTTTAGAATTCAATAAAAAGTTATCAGGACTTCCAGTTTGGGCGGCAGTAGAGAAAGCCAGGTAGGGAAGTCTCCATGGTGGAGGGACTGGGGACTCATGTAGGAAGTGCTGACAAAAAATCTCCAGAGCTCCAGATCTACCATAAGTTCCAGGACATCAGTTTCCTGAACTCACAAGTGAAAAAATTACATTAAGGAAAATACTGCAAGTTAAGAATCTGGAGATGGGACTCCATATGTGGCCATCATGCCCTGGTAGAGTTTAGAGGGTGGGGCTACAGCCAGACTCAGGGAACTGGCGCTAAAAGCAGTACAGGGACATTTGCAAAAAGAGGTGCAGGAGAATCTACACATTTTCCCTCAGCTTCCCTGTTGCACCTTCTTTGCCCATCCCAGACTCCATAGAGTGGGTGGGTGCACACCCCCAGCCCCCCCAAAAAAAGAGTTCCAGTGCTGACCCCACAGTTTTCCCATGGTACAGAGAAAAGGGGCTTGGCGGGTACTTATGACATCAGCCACGGACACTGAGCCCTAAAATTGACTTGTGCAGGACCCTTGGTGGCTGTGTACCATGGAGTTGGTTCTGACTCTTGGCGACTATACGCGGGGTTTCCAACACTGTGGGTCTTTGAGGGAGCAGAGCACCTTATCTTTCTCTTGTGGTGTGGCTGTTGGTTTTAAGCTGCTGACCTTGTGGTTCGTGGCCCCATTCATGGCCACTGCACTACCTGAGCTCCATGTGCAGGACCCTTATAAAACAATCTGTAAAACCCCAACATAAAAG
>NW_006410421.1:0-695 GCF_000296735.1 Chrysochloris asiatica | reverse complement strand
TGGTGAAAGCAGTGCTGAGAGGACAATTTATTGAGATAAATGTGCACATCCAAAAAGAGGAAAGAACCAAAATTAACACATTAACACAACATCTCGAACAATTAGAAGCAGACCAGCAGAGGGAACCTATAGTCAGCCAGAGAAAGGAAATAATAAAGATAAGAGTAGAAATAAAAGAGATGGAAAACCAAAAAACTATAGAAAGAATCAATAGGACAAGAAGCTGGTTCTTTGAAAGGATGAATAAAATTGACAAACCATTGGTAAAACTAACAAAAGAAAAGAGGGAGAGGACACAAGTAACTCACATTAGAAACCACATGAGTTAAATTAGAAATCAGAAATCACAATGGAACAAACAAAATCAAAGGAATAAGAGAATACTATGAAGAGCTGTACTGCAAATTCGAAAACTTAGAAGGGATGGATATATTTCTAGAAAAACATGACCTACCTAAACTAACACAGAATGAAGTGGAAAGCTTGAACAAACCCATAACAAAAGAAGAAATTGATCAAGTAATCAAAAAAGTCCAGGCCCAGATGGCTTCACGGGTGAGTTCTAATAAGCATTCAGGGAAAAATTGTCACCAATTCTATTCAAATTATTCCAGAATATAGAAGAGGATGGAAAACTCCCTAATACTTTTTATGAAGTAAGCATAACCCTCATACCAAAACCAGGGAAGGACATC
>NW_006410420.1:5816-14833 GCF_000296735.1 Chrysochloris asiatica | reverse complement strand
ATTTGCTAATGGGCCACAAGTCAAAATGAAGAGAAACAGCTGTAAACATCCATTGAAAATCGGAACATGGAATGTACCAAGAAAGATGTTTACCTGGGCTTTATTGACTATGCAAGGGCTTTTGATTGTGTGGATCATGACAAGCTATGGACAACATTGTGAAGTATGAGTATTCTGGAACACTTAATAGTGCTCATGAGGAATCTGTCCCTGGACCAAGAGGCAGTTGTTCAAACAGAACATGGGAACACTCAATTATTTAAACTTAAGAAAGGTGTACAACAAGATGCTGTTGACCCAAGCCATGGTATTTTCAATAACTTCATATGCATGCAAAAGATGAACAGTGAATAAGGAAGACCATAGAGGAATTGATGCTTTTGAGTAATGGTGTTGGAGGAGAATATTGAAAGTGCCTGCCAAAAGAACTAGTAGATCCATTTTGGAAGAAATGCAGCCAGAGTGCTCCTTGGAGGCCAGGATGGCCAAACTTCATCTCTCATACTTTAGACATAGTGTCAGGAGGGACCAGTACCTGGAGAAGGACACCATGTTTGGTAAGGTGGAGGGTCAGAGAATAAATAGAAAATCCCCAACGAGATGGATTAGCCAAGTGGCAGCATCGATGGACTCAAGCATGGCAACGGTGGTGAAGTTGGCCCAGGATTGAGCAGTGTTTCGTTCTGTGGTGCACAGGATCACTATAAGTTGGTACTGACTTCATGGCACCTAACAACAATAGCATTCTCATCCTTTGCCATCAATTACAGAGCTAGATAAATTATAGTATCTGCTCACAAACATACCTTTACTAATTTTACTCAGAAAATAGTTATCTGTTAGTTTCCAAGTTTTGAAATTCCATGTACTCTAACAAGTATATTAAAATATTCAAATGTCATTTTGACCATTTCAAATTTATGTGGCAGAGTTCCAAATGCTGGGAATTGCAAAGTGCCCATAACACAGGTCATCAACCATTTTCCCTGGTCATCAAACAGGTCAAGATTTATCCCCAAATAGTGATTATAAAATTAAGGTACTTTTGGCATTTATATAATACTTTTGCCAGATTTTGCAGCTGATAAACGGGGACTTTTCCAAACTGGAAACCATCTAATAGCATGCATGTGAATACTTTCCCTTTGCTGTGTATTTACTGTGTATTGTTCATGCTTGTACATTCATTCTGTCTCTCTCACATACACACTACTGCCCAGGCAGAGGTGAATCGTGTGGGTACCCAAGAAAGGCTAAAAATTTAGCAATCATGCAACCCCAAACTTTAACAATATTTGTTGGACATTTATCAAACGGGGTTGGGGAGTTATTTTCTATTTCAGATACTCAATAATCATTCCACTTTCACTCTCTTCAACCCGTTTCATTTCATCATTTGTTTTGGTTTCTCATCACCAGACTGCATTACACACTCATTATCTTCATGAGGCTAAAACTAATGCATGCAGATATAGTTGTTGTTGTTGTCAAGTGCCGCTGAGTTGATTCCGACCCAATGTGACCCTCTATAGGGTTTCCAAGGAGCAGTTGGTGAGCTTCAACTGCTGGCCTTGCAGTTCAAATGACTTTGCAGTCTTACGCATTAGCCCACAGCGCCACACCAGGCAGATATAGTTGCAAGGCTACAAAACAGATTTGAAAACTATTATTTGCTTGTTTGTTTATGTTCATGCTGGCAAAACATTCCCTGCCTTTCCCTGGTTGTTTCTTCATTTCTTTCCTCTTAAGATTTGCCAAACCAGGCAAAATATTGAACATACAACTTTAAAAATGTAGACATTAAAAATAAATCACTCATGTCAAGCAAACAGCCCTATAGGAAATAGTGTTGTTGTTACTATTGTTAAGTGCCATCGAGTCAATTCTGATTCATAGCGACGCTGTATAGGGTTTCTGAGGAGTTCAAGCTCACCAGTGGCTTCCCCGAAACCGTATAAGGGGTTGCTATGGGTTGGAATCAACTCAATGGCACTTAACCACAAAAAATATACATTAGATTTGAAGCCAGTAACTTGCAAACATGACTCAGTCATATCTCATTCAACCTATCTGGATGTTGGGATGCATCTATCATTTAGGATGTATTTAAAATGAGAGAAATCAAGTCACAAAGGGCAGATTATGATGGAGACCTGTGATACTCCCTGAGGTACACCTGCCTCTCCAACCTTATTAACAATATAGATTTCTGACATTTTCAATATTTTAAGTCAGTGTTTCAGCCATCTGGGAAAACAAGGTTGTGGCATGTCACTTGGGTTATTTGCAGAGAGCCAGTCCAATCTTTAATCATCATTTGTAATGCATTCTAGCAAGGCTTCTGTTGTGAAGCCACTTTGTACAGCAGTGCCAGCAACTACAGACTGTGATTTAGCAACCAGTTACTTGCACAGTTGACAAAAACAAGTAAACCTTTTGGCAGTCGGGAGTTTTGCCCAGAGGCCTGTACTCACCCCTGGCATGGCACCATGTTCTTCTTCATGAGCCCTAGATATGCGAAGATGCTTTCCAGCCTGCTAATGCAACTGGCCTCGAAAACAGATTCCCGTTCAACGCATGCCAAGATTCTAATACCACATTCAAGAGGACACATTATTTTTTTCCAATTCTGTTTTTGTTCCCTCCCCCACACCAGTCATTCATATCTAAGCAATACTGTTAGTAATCACAGGTGAATGTTAACACTTTTTTATTAAAGAGTTTCTGGCAATTTGTTTTATGGGGTTCACACAGGGTGACCATGGCAAAGAAGGCAAAGGAAAGCCATCCAAACATGATCACACCAGAAACTGATCTCTGGGAAGCAGTGAGAGCAACCAGGCTAATGTCCCAGGTGGGTAATGTTACATAAACTAGCACCAGTTAGCCTTATGAAGATTTAGGCTCATGGAGATCCCATGTATGTCTGTGTTCAACAGGGTTTTTAGTGGCTGATTTTTCAGAAGCAGATTACCAGGCTTTCATTCTGAGCCATCTCTGGATGGACTCAAACCGCCAACGTTTTGATTAGCAGCTGAGTGGGTTAACTGTTTACACAACCCAGGGGCTCCGATTGTAAATCACATGGTCTGTATTTCAGCTAGGCAGGAGAAACAGCCTGGATTTCACAGTGACCAAACCAGCTAACCTTAATAGAAAATGTTGGTAATGAGAACACAGATGCACCTTGTATGGATTACACTCATATTCCTCTGAGCTGTTAGCTTGGGAGCACCATATTTGAGACAGATGGTCTCAGTGATTGAGAAAAATCCAGGAGGAAATTGGATTTTCATTGAAAAACAGCATTAAACAGACAGAAGCGATATCTTTGTTGGTGTCCTACCTGTCATTGTCTATAAAAGTCAACAGATTTTTACTAAAGTTTTAAGAATAAACTTTGGGGTACTTTCCAGAAGGGTAAAGAGGAAGCTAAATTCATGGCTCCTGGAAAGTTTTTGCCCAGAGTTTCCTTGGAACATAATTTTAACAGCTAATGCTTCCCCTCTCCCTGCCCCCCCCCACAGCCACCAGAACTTGTATTAAAAAATGAATCAGGTAACCAATTAATTTTTCTTAAGTTCCCTTTAGTAATTTTGAAGTTTTCATGATATGATTCCCAAAAGAAATCAGTAGCGCTGTGATCTGTGTTTTCCATCAATACAACAAAATGAATTTCATTTCCCATCCTCTCTCAGTACCATGGAAGCCCCTGGGTGGCACAAAGGGTTCATGGGCTGGGCTGTAACCACAAGACTGATGGTTTGAATCCACCCCGAGGAAATACAAACAATGGCCTGGTGACTTGTTTCTCAAAAATCTGCCGCTGAAATTCTGATGGAGCACAGCTCTACTCTGACACACACCATGAATCTGAATGGCTTCAGTGGTAAGGGGCTTGATTTTTGTTCTTCCTCACCACCTTTAACTCACCTCATGAATATCATCAACCAAGCTTACTGCATGCAAAATTGCAAATAAAAACGAAGTTTTACATTCTTTAATAAATGATGGATAATAAATGTTCTTAAAATAGGTGGATAATAAAAATATGTAATAACTGATACCAATTTAAAATTTGTCTTGATGAATTTCCTTGTTTGCTAACCCAACTTTCTTAAAAGTTCATCATATTAGTTACAGTCAAATATGGACTTTCTCAGAAGTCCTTCATATTTATTATGATTAAAAATGGCCCAGTCATGTAATCAAGTTGGTCACCAATAAGGGGAAGTGAGTAATGAAGTGGTGAGCTGAGTCCTACAACATTCAATAGACTCCTGTAAATCCAGGTGAGGACCTGGTTGGCCAGCAGTTTGGCAGGACCTGGGTAATCCTGGGCCCAGAGACAGTGACATAGCCACAGAGGACTAGAGTGGAGAATGAAGTGTCCAGCTGATAAGAAGTAAGGAGATATGCACAAGAACACCCACACTTGCACATAATACCAACTTGACCTGGGTTCAATGGACAGATGATCAGAACTTGACTAGAAGAAGAAAGAGGAAAAAAATAAGTAATCTGATACAATTTGATGAACCTGACCTACACCTATAGATGCAGTAGCTCAAAAGAGGGAACAAATCTTTACAGCAAGGATCATTCCCACCCCTGTGATACATAGGGTATACAGGGGTGGGCAACTTAGACATTGGCTACCCAAAATGGGTGGTGATGGTGGAGGGGAGGCTACAAAGGCAAGAAGTGACTGGCTTACAAGCTTTCAAGAAGGAGCCTAGATCCAGAGGGTGCGGAGGAAAGTAGAATCTCCACTGAGTAGTATCCAGGTGGAGCTGATGAAAGGAGATGGGGATAGGACTCTTGTGGTACAATAGTGAATAATTGCTATCAGGACTGACTGTGAGGGTTGGAAACATAAAGGTGGACATTGTGTAGCAGATGGAGGGGAGTGGTTGACTTTGCAGTCCAGGAGTGGAGGTCCATGGGACCATCAAGGGAGAAGAGTGGAGTACATACAGGACCCTACCCAGAGAAGCAGCGATGCCAGAGATGGAGGCAGAGACAATGACATGGAGGGATGGAGTGCCTGGGCACTCTAGACCCAGAGAGGGAGAGGGGCTGTGTGCTGAAGACCGAGGGGTAGGCTTGCTTGATGTTTGATGATGCATGGAGGGATTGTAATCATGGCAATGGCACGATATATGATAGGATGAATGTACAGCTAATGTTCTCCCATGTAAACTATCACATAATTCACAATAAAAACTTAAAAAAAAAAAAAAGGCCCAGTCAGCTCCTGGGTACAAGGTTTCTTTTGAGGATGATGAAAATATTCTAAAATTAAGATAATTGTTGTACTAGCCTTTACTACTTTTGTGGGCTTAACTCTTATGTAAGGAGCCCTGGTGGTTCAATGGTTAAATCCTCCACTGCTGACTGAAATGCTGGTAATTCAAACCCACCAGCTGCTCAGAAGGGGACAGACTTGCCAACCTGCTCTCAGGAAGATTACAGCCTAGCCAACCCAGGGGGAGCAGCTCTATTCTCTGTCCAGAGTCAAAATCAGTTCCATGGAACATAGCAACAATAACCTTTATATGGTTTCATATTTATATAGGCAAATCCATTTGTCTTTGTCCTTTGTAAGTACATTACTAGAAAAATGAATAAAAATATTTTTCCTATTCTAAGATTGTGAGAATGTTTACTTACATTTCCTTCCAATGTGTATCTTTTCATTTTTTTGTATTGCTATCTTTACTTCATTTGGAATTTATTAAGATGAAAATAGTTAAATGGTTGTATGCCTATGTTCACTCTCATTCAATGGCTACATAGTTTTTCCAAGACCTTTTATGAAATAGCCCATCTTTCCAATTGTTTTGAAATGCTTCCTTTATCATATACTAAGTTCCTCTCTCTACATCTCTTTCTATGTCTCTCTCTCTGTGTCTCAACTTTCAACTTTAAAAAAAAAAAAAAAAAAAATTGCTAATATATCTTTCATTTGGTAATAGAGACTAAAAGTACAAAATTCAAATGGTATAAAAGGATATGCAAGGATAAGCGAGTCTTTTCCCACACTTTCCGGAGCCACGGGGTTCCTCTCCTCAGGCAAACCCTATTTCACAAGCACACGGCTGTTACTGTTGTTAAGTGCCACTGAATCAGTTCCAATTCAGAGCGACCTTGCATAGGAGTTCCCAGGAGTGGCTACTGGGTTTATACAGCCAGCCTTGTGGTTAGCAATCCAGTACTTATCCAATAGCACCACCAACACCAGGGCTTCAAAAGTACTCTATGCAGATTAAAAATGAGCTTTAGTATTAACTAAAATTATAATTTTTCATATTAACAAGCTATATATATAGTTTTACAGTTGGCATTTCCATATTAATCCGTACACTTCTGTCATACTTTTCCTGATAATATCTGTATGGATTTTCATTGCATTAATTTATTTAATACTAGTACCCCACTGGAGTTAGATTCTTGTTTGTAATCTCTGGCTATTACAGCCAATGTTGAAAAGAATATCCACATAGATACATATTTTTATATGTGTATAAATGTATATATATAGTACAGATACATGGAATAACAATTCAAAACAGAGGCCATTTGTATTTTTAATTATTATTTTAAAAAATAATTATACAGTTACACGCAGGTTGTATGAACTAATACTGACCACCCCTGTTTTCTTTTCCCAGTTTCCCCCAGTGGCAACAGCTTATAACAAGATAAAGAATACCCAGATTTCCAAAGTCACAAGGTACCTCATGCTGCCCTTTATGACCACACTTGCCTCTTGCCCCCATCTTCTTTTTAATCTCCTGGCAATCACAAATCACCTTTCCAAACCTGTAATGTTGTCATCTCAAGACTGTTATGTAAATGGAACCCATGAGTATGTAATCTTTTGTGTTTGGATTTTTCACTAACCACACTGCTCTGGAGATTCATCTCTTTGTAGTATGTATCAACACTTCATTCTTCTTTATTGCTAAGCACATATTGTGGTAGCACAATATTTATCACAGTGTTTTGTTTGTTTGTTTGTTTTTAACCAACCTCCTACTGAAGGTTAAGGAGCTCTGGTAGCGTAGTGGTTACAAATCAGGCTGCTAACCTCAGGGTTAGCAGTTCAAAACTACCAGCTGTTCCATGGGAGAAAGATGAGGCTTTCTGCTCCCGTAAAGATTTACAGCCTCGGAAACCCTGTGCACGGTCGCTATGAGTCGGAACCAATTCGACGGCACATAACAACGACAACAACTGAAGGTTATCTGCGTTGTTCCCAGTTTGGGTTTTTTTTCTTTTTCTTTCTTTCTTTTTTTTTTTTTTACAAACAATGGTTCTAGAAATATTCCTGCACAGATTTGTGTGTAGACATTGAATTTTCATTTCTATAGGATAAATGTTCAGGAGCGAAATTAATAGGTTACATGGCAGTTAGTTGCATTTCAGTTTTTAAGGAAATGGCCAATCTTTCCCAGAATGTCTGTGCAATTTTGCATTCCCCCCAGTAATTTTTGAGTGGCACAACTAATTTTTTTGTTCAAGATAGAGATAAAGACAAAATCCTTTTTTTGCCTGGGATGTCCAAGTGCATCAAAACTATTTCTTGAAAACCCTCCATTGCCTTCATTGAAATTTTTTTTTTTTTTATCGTTTGTCAAAAATCAGTTGTGTGTGCATATTTTGTAAGTTATTCCTTGGGTTCTCTATTTTTTCCATTGATCTATATGTCTATCCTTCCACATTACTATAGTTAGTTATATAAAAAGCTTTAACATCTGGTAAAATTATGCCTCCCACTTTATTCTGCTTTATCAAAATCGCTTTAAAAATTCTAGTTCCTTTATCTTTCCATATTGAATGCTCAAATAATTTTATCTATATCTTTTAAAAAAAAATGTTTCTAGGATTTGGGCTGGGATTGGTTAAGGGCATTATGCTAAATTTGTATATTGGTTGGTTGGTTGGTAAGTACCATGGAGTCGGCTCTGACTCATAGTGACCCTGCACAGGGTTTCCAAGGCTAAAAATCTTTACAGGAGCAGAATGCCTCATCTTGGGGGAAATTGGTATGTTTACTATTTGGTATGTTACTTCATGGAGTCATTTCCTCCATGAACACTGTATGCTGCTCTAATTATTTAGAGCTTTGCTTTTTTTCCAACAGCATTGTATATACAAGTATTGGGCATGTATGGGATAATGCACTGGACTGCAAAGTCAGCTGAACCACAAAGTTGATGGTTCAAGCTCACCAGCTGCTCCTTGGAAACCATATACAAGGTCTCTAGGAGTCAGAACCAACTTAAAGGCACTTAAAGACGAGAACAAGAAAGATTACCAAGGAGTCCTGGTGTGCCACTGTGGGTTACTGTGCCAGACTACAAAGTTACAATGAACTCTAAGGTTGGCGGTTTGAGCTCCCCAGTTGCTCCTAGAAACCCTATACAGGGTCACTATGGATTGGAAGTGACTCGAAAGCACTTCACAACAACAAACAACATTTTAGTTATTTAAGCAGCTGTAAATGACGTATTTTAATGTAATCTTCGCATGTAGTTTGCTAGAACATAGGAATACAACTGATGAATTGATAATACTGCCACCTTGATGCACTGATTAGTTGTAGGAATATTTTCACACATTCTTTGATATTTTTATACAAAAACAATCATGTCATCTGTAAAAGGGAATTGTGTCTCCTCCTCTCTAATTTGTATGCATTTGGCTTTCATGTTTTGCCTTATAGGATATTGAATAAGGGTGGTAAAAGTCTTGACTGTCTAGTGAATATTGGTTTCCCTTGCCTACTACTGTAAAATAGACACTTCAGTGGGATAGAAAGGAATATCAGGAAATATGATTACAAAAAGCTTGTAAGCCTGTCTTCAGCCTACAACTGATTGGAATACCTAGTGAAATAGCCTTCGTGCAGAGCCTTTGTAGTGTATAGGACCTTAGGTGGAATCCTGAGCCCCATCCAAAACCTTCTGAGGTGGGACATTCCCACTAGAAAGGACAAGCAAACCAGCCTA
>NW_006410420.1:3131-4056 GCF_000296735.1 Chrysochloris asiatica | reverse complement strand
TGTATACAATATCAAATTTGAATTTCTCATATTTTATTAAGAATTCCTGTGACTATATTCATATGAGGGATATTGATCTATAGTGGTTTCTTTGTGCTTTATTTTTTTCCTTCTTTGGTATATCCTTGTCTGGTACTGGTGCCTTCATAAAACGAAATGGGAAAACTTTTGTCTTCTATTTTCTGAAAGGAATTTCCATTAATGATTCCTTAAGGATGGAATTAAACAATATCATAAATATCACATGAAAGCAAATTTTTGCTGAAGATAATTTTAAAAAGTGTTTTAGCAGAACATTGACAAGGAGCTGCAAGAAATTCTATCTGGATTTAGGAAAGAATGTGGAATGAGGGTGATATCGCTGCTTGTATCAGATGGATTTTGGCTGATAGCAGAGAATACCAGAAAGACATTTAATTGTGTTTTATTGACTATTCAGAGGCATTTGGCTGCGTGGGTTCTAAGAAGCCATGATAGCACTGAGAAAAATTGGAATCCAGAACATTTATTGGGCACTTGTGGAATATGTACATAGAACAAGAGGCAACCCATCAAACAGAGAAAGGGGATTCTGTGTGGGTCAAAGTCAGGAAAGGTGTGCATCCTTTCTCCATACACATCCAATATGTTAACTGAACAAATAATCCAAGAAGCTTGACTATATTAAGAAGACCATGCCATCAGGATTGGAAGATAGTTCATTAATAGCCTGCCATACTCAAATGACATAACTTTCTTTTCTGAAAGGGAAGGGGGACTTGAAGTGCTTGTCGATGAAGATCAAAGATATAACCCTCAATATGGATTACTACTCAATGTAGAGAAAACAAAAATCCTCACAACTGGACCAATAAGTAGCATCATGATAAAGAGAGAAAACATTGAAGTTGTCAAGGATTTCATTTTACTTGGATCCACAATCATG
>NW_006410420.1:0-542 GCF_000296735.1 Chrysochloris asiatica | reverse complement strand
CCAGACCTTCAGAGATGGGAAATTTTCCACTTGAAAGGACAAGCAGACCAGCCGGGAGCAGCTAGAAAATCAAAAGATACTTCTTGAAAGAAGGACCTACAGGAAAAATATAAAACAATAAAGGCAGTCCGACTGTTACCACAAGAACATACAGGTGGTCTTCCCAGGAGACATCAAGGCAAGTGGTCGGGTCCACTCAGTGCAAATTCTCTTCCAAGACTAAGATGCAAGGGAAATATACACTTTGACTGACAACCATGCATGTCACCCAGAAGAGGAAGTGACAGAAGAACATCAATGAAGTGGCGAGCTAAGCCTTACATAGTTCAGCAAACTACTGTGAACCCGGGTGGAGACCTGGTCGGCCAGTAGTGAGGAAACATTTGGGGACTTATGGGCTCAGAGTCAATGACACAGCCACAGAGGACTAGAGTAGAGAGCAGGGCAGCCAACCGATAAAAAGAGGGCAGACAGACGCAAGAACACCCACACTTGCAGATGATACCCACTTGACCTGGCTTCAATGACTGGATAAACAGAGC
>NW_006410419.1:7903-14940 GCF_000296735.1 Chrysochloris asiatica | reverse complement strand
TGTCAAAAATGGTATATTAAATCTCCTACTATTATTGTGAAGTCCTAGTGTGGCAGATTAATGTGCTGGACTGTAATGTTGTTTTGAACTGCAAAGTCGGCAGTTCAAATTCTCCAGCTGCTCCTCCGAAATCCTATACAGGGTTGCTATGGGTTGGAATTGACTTGGCACTTATTATCTATTATTGTAGAGTTGTCCATTTCTTTAATTCCATTAGAATTTGATTTATGTATTTTGTGTATCTTTCATTGGGAGCATAGATATTTATTATGGCTTTTACCTCTTTTACAATTGACCCTTTAATCATGAGATAATGTCTTTTGTCTCTTATGCTGGTTTTTGCCTTAAAGTCTATTTTATCGGAAGTTAATATTGATACTCCTGCTTGCTTTTGATTGTGATTGGCTTGATAAATGTTTTCCCTCCTTTAATTTTTATCTATGTTTATATTTATGCATAGGTGTTGTGGGATTCTTTTTTTGTTTTACATTCTGCTACTCTCTATTTCTTGACTAATACAGTGAATCCATTGATGTTCAGCATGATTATTGATAGGTATGAACTGATTGCATAATTTTGCTGTGTGTGATTTTTGTGGTGCTGCTCATTTCTTGGTTCTGCTTCTTTTCTGTGTTAATTTTTTAATGCTTTTTCTTGTCAATTTATTCATAGTTTTAATGTTTACAAAATCTTCATGGATTTTCCATTTCTTGATTTGATGTGAAGGTGTATTAAGTTTCTTTGTTGTTACCATGTAATTAATTAATTTTGCCCCCATTTTCAAACAGTCTGTTATTCTTGAATTCTTCAACATTTTGAATTCTGTAATTATACTATCCCCTTTTGCTTTGTAATTGTCTTCATTATGAATTGATATCTCTGATTCCCTGTTTTAGTCTTATAGTTTTGCTTTACTCTAGGTACTCCTATGCCTGGATTGAGTTCTGAGTGGTGTTGTCATGTATGTCAATCTCTTTTGGTTCTTAATCCAAAGGGCACCCTTTAGTATTTTTCAAAACTGGATTGTTGTTGTTTTTCAAATTTCTTTCATCTCTGTTTATCTGGAAACTTTCTAATTTTACTGTTGTATTTGAGGGACAGTATTACAGGATATATGATTCTTGGTAGGCAGCTGTTTTCATTCAGATTTTTGTATATATCTCCCCATTGCATTCTTGCCTGAACAGTTTCTGCTATGAAATGAGAACATAATATTATTGGTTTTCCTTTGTAGGTAACACTTCATTTTTCCCTGAGCTACTTTGAGAGTTATTTCCTTTTCTTTGATTTTGGAGTTTGATTTTGACATGTTTTGATGATTTTCTTTTGGCATCTATCCTATTTGGGTTCATTCAACTTCTTGAATAGTCTCATCTTTCTGGATGTCAGGGAAGTTTTCTTTCAGTTTTCTTTGACTATCTTTTCTGTGGTTTTCTTTTTCTTGTCCTGTTATGGAATTCCAATCACCCATAGGCTATTCCACTTCATAGCATCCCACATGAGTCTTTGGTTTTCTTCAGATTTATTCATAAAATTTTCTGCTTGTTCTTCTAGCTTACTAGTATTGAGAGTTTTATCTTTAAGCTTACTAATTCTGGTTTCTCCTGATTCATATCTACTCCTTTGCCCTTTCAATGTATTATCCATTTCAAATAGCTTAGTATTAATCTTCTGGATTTCTGTTTGCAGGTT
The DNA here is from genome assembly GCF_000296735.1 of Chrysochloris asiatica. Taxonomy (NCBI): domain Eukaryota; kingdom Metazoa; phylum Chordata; class Mammalia; order Afrosoricida; family Chrysochloridae; genus Chrysochloris; species Chrysochloris asiatica. Next base: position 13,248 of record NW_006410419.1, on the reverse strand, counting down.
TTATATTGTCGCCAATCCTTTATCTATGTTCATTGATTGTTCCTGCAGTGTTTTCTAAATCTTCTTTGTTTTCTTTGATGTTTCTGTCAATCATTTGGAGTTACCTAAATATCATTCTCCTGAATTCTTTTCAGGTAGTTCTAGTGCTTCTTTTCCCTCAAAAATATTTTCTATCTCTGTCTTTTGGTAATATGTTTGAGCTCCTCTACCTTGTTTCTTCATGTGAACAAAGATTTTTTTGCTGCTTTCAGTCATTGTGGTGGTGTTGTATTTGTATTAAGTTGATGAGTATATGTTGATGTATTCTTAGGTACTCACCAACTTCCTCCTGGTAGGTATAATCAGGAGATGGGTTGGAGATTGTTCTCTGTTCATTTTACATGCAGTTTAATTCATGGATACTTTATCTGATGTGGATCATTTTCACTGAGCTGGTATATAGCAGCTGGTATTGATTCCTGCCCAATTGGTGATGTATTAGAAAGTACTGTTATAACTAGTTTATGGCCACAGTTGCTGTCTTCTGTAGGGTAAGGCAATAAGAGAAAACATCCACAAGAGAGAAGGAAAACAAACCAGAAAAGTACAGTGAAGAAAAATAAAACAGTAATGAAGAAAGAAGAAATAATAAAAAAAAAACTCCACAGATTTCTCTCCACCAATAAGTATTCTACTTCTGTACCACTCTATGCCTCTTGCCTTTATAAGCATCTCTGTGAGTTCAAAATGTATTGTTGTGACTGGCCACCCTGTGTAGATTCGCAATCTTTTTGTTCTTTGCCCCCTGAGTCCATTCAGCTACTTCTCCTAGTGAGAGCTAGTCCAAGGCTGGCCAGGGTCAACTTTGCAGACTTGGTGCAGGGCCCACCCAAATGAGGCTATTACAGATTGTTCCTCCCCATTCAATGATGCTCACAACCTCGGTGTTCACTTCTGTGGCCTCCAAGTTCTTGTAATGCAGGAATTTCCCTTGGGATATATACTGGTAAAAGTCTTATCTCTAATCACCAGGGGAGTGTGAGAAAAAATATAAAAACTCACACCTTTGTTTCTGTGAGTCAGGTAGGTTTCTGCTACAAGAATACACACACACACACACACACACACACATACATATATATTTGTCAGTGAATCTGCTCACAAGACACTCACAAACATTCAAGATGTCTGTGACAGGTCAGAACAGCCACCACAGCTCAGCAGTCACTTCCTCTGCCATGTCTGCTTAGCTCTGTCTCCCAGTAAACACTCAAGTTACCTCCTATCCTTTTATCTGAACCTCAAAGTTCTAGAACTACCATCTGCATCTGTCTCATCTGGTTTTCCATATCCTTTCTGCCTAGTCTGCCATCTTGCTGAGAAGAAAATGAAACAAAGTAAAAAACAGCAACCTCTGAAATATCAAAACGTGAAGCCCATGCAATGTATGGTGTGGTATGAAGTTCAAATGTACCTGCACAAACTATAGAAATTCTCAAGCCATATAATGAGCATCAAACTGGCTCTAGATAGGCTCCCTGAAGAAACAAAGGTGAAACCATTGTCTATTGAAATTTCTATAGTCCCAAGTGCACATAAATAAGGCAATTCCTTTGAAGATGAACTTTAAAATGAGAATAATAAACTGCATAAGAAAATTATCATCTATGAGGAAGAATCAATAAACACAAGAAACATTAAAATAATAAATAGAAAATTTAGATAATTGAACTACCTAAAAGATTAAAAAGAAAAATGTTTTATTATATTAAAGTGGTTCAGTGGTAGAATACTTACTTTCCATTTGAGAGCTCAGGATTTGATTCCCAGACAATGCATCCTACATGTATTCACCACCCAACTGTCAGTGGAGGCATGTGTTTTATATGATGCTGAACAGTTTTCAGTGGAGCTTCCAGACTAAGATGGACTAGGAAAAAAGACTTGGTGATCTTTTTTGAAAATATCAGCCAATGAAAGCCTTATGGAACTGATCATGAAGGTGGCCTAGAACTGGACAGCATATTGTTCCATTATGCACAGGGGCACCATGAGTCAGATACTGACTCACAGACACCTAATGACAACAATGTATTAAAGAGATGAAATAATGACTAGAAAAGCAAATGAAATAACAGATCCCATGGTGCTGTGGGTGAATGCTCCAGACAGCAAAGCTGTTTGAACTTCAAGGTTGGTGGTTCAAGCTCACCAGCTGCTCCTTAGAAACCCTATACAGGGTTGCCATGGGTCAGAACTGACTCAACGGCATTTAACAACAACAACAACAATATAGGTGAAAAATAAAATAAAATAATGGATCTTTCCAAAAATAAAAATAAAGCACTTGAAATAAAGTAGATTATGCATCACAGATTAGATATAACTGAAAAACAAATGAAGACTTGGGTGATTCAGGAGCTTTACTTGGAATTCAGGAGCTTTACTTGGAATACAGAACAGCTAGAAACAGGAGTTAGAAAATATGAACAAAGTTAAAGACATTTGTAGTATTGATGAAGACAGACTAAGAACATCCAATTTATATCTAACAGAAGTTTGAAAATTAGACAAGAGAGAGGATGTGGGAGAAGACAAACCAAGTTTATAACATCTGAGAACTTTCCAGACATAACCAATTTATTATTTTATAATTTCATTGACCTGAGGTATGGATTCATTTTATTTCTTCTACTTGGGACATTGTATACAAACCTATAGTCATAGTAGTAAAGGCAAAGAACCCTAAAGATGAACAGGATTGTGGAGGAGGCAAGCATTGGAAGGAATAGTGGCTGGGGAGAGAGAAGATGAGCACAGGCCCTGTTGAGGCTGAAAAGAAGTAAAGAGCAGCTTCAGAAAATATCAGAAACACATTCACTGAAGAGGTTACTGTGGAATCATGATGGGAACATATGGGACGTGCATAAAGAGAAGGTTGATAGAACACTGGAGCAGGGAAGAACTTGAGATACTCAAGGGACCATATCAGCTGTTACTGTGGGTATGTAGTATGAAAATCATGGCTAGGATCAGCTCTGGAAAATTGTTATGTGTCCTTTGTAGGTCAAAGAGTTTTGAAGTGTTTTTAAGCACAGGAAGGCAGGATATGTTAAGAATAGAGTGAAAGTGAGTAAAAAGATGCCCAAGGTTGAGCCAGAAGGTCACTTCCACAATCTAAGAATGAGATAGGCACTGAGGGTCAGAACAAATCCAGATCCAGGAAGGGTGAAGTAAAAAGACATCCCTGCCAAAGGCTGAAGGACATGTGTTGTGCAGCATGTGGGTCCTGTAAGGAGAGGCTAAGGGATGACTTCCTTGTTGGCTGGGTAATGTGGTTACCTTGTTCCTTACACAGACAATGAAAGCATCCTTAAGCACTGCCTGATATTGAACTATCCTCATAATTGTTGTCATGTTTGAGCCCATTGCTGCTGCAATGTCACGTTTGAGCCCATTGCAGCTGCTGCAACATATCAACACATCTTGTTGTGAGCTCTATGAATGATTTATTTTAGAAAGATCAGCACAAGGTTGGTCCCTATGAGCTGGAGGTTAAAGAAATCCCAAATGTTTGACTTTTCCAACATGCCATACCACTCCATAGTCCTTGATATCAATCACCATTCCTCCCTTCTCTCAAGTCCCAGGGTTCTGCAACAGGCTGCAATATCTCACAAAATGCACAAATATTGTCAAAAGAAATGGCTCATGCAATTGTGGAAGCTGGAAAGTCCCAAATCATTAATTCAGAGATCTGTCTAGAGGAATCTTCTCACCCAAGTAGTCTCAGGAGATGAGGAACCCAAATTGGCAGGTCAACAGGTTGTTGATGCAAGAAGTTGCTGGAGCTGGTGTATCAGGTCAGATGATGGGTCGAAAGTCCCACAAACTGGAGGCGAGACTTGATGAGCCACATTCAAGATCTATGACTCTTTAGCCCCACCTTAATTTTTACTCCTTAGCAATTCATTTCAAAATGGATCCATAATCACAGGCATAGAAGCTAGGATTTACAATATACCACAAAATGGAGAAATTTGGCTGGAAGGGCCATAATAAATAATTTGGTGGTGGTGGTCGTGGTGTCAAGTGCCATTGAGTTGGTTCTGCCTCATAGCAACCCTGTTCCAAGGAACAGCTGGTAAGTCTGAACCACTGACCTTGCAGTTCAAACAGACCTTGCTGTCCAGCACATAATCTCATCGTGCCACATCAGGATTCTAATAAGCAAATAATTGCTACTAAAACTATGTGGGAGCCATGACTTCACAAGGGGGAAAGAGAATCAAACACAAAATCTGTGCAAGACTGCTTCCTATGAAGCAGAGGTCAGACATGCTTCCATCCTTAAGTCATCTTTACTCTCTTCTGACACCAACCATTCCTCCCACAGCACTCTCTGCTTCACATTTGTGTTTGATAATCCTTTGCAATGGCCACACAGAATCAATACTCATGATTATGGTGGTTATCAGAGAAGTGAGCAGGGTATAATTCAGGATCAAAACCTACTCAGAACACACCAGTTGTCCAGTCAGGAATACCTCTTGTCTGCCATACTACAGCCATGCTTCATTCTAGGATATGTGGTTCCTTGACCTCTGCCCTGCTCAAGCATACACTACAAAATTCTTTCAGCCAGTCTGTAAATGTCCAAAGGGAACATTCTTCAAGCCAGCCTCCTGCCAGTAGGCACTCAGCTTTATTCAGTCCCTAGGCCCAGAGCCCCAAGCTGCTCTGTCTTTCCATGCCACTGTCGCCTCTGTTACCTCTTGTCACTGCATTAGCAATCACTGTTTCTCTAGGTAGGGATCTCACATGTCATTCATGCTCTTCCTTCTTGATGGTCCTAGGATCTTCTTCTCTGCTTCTGAGATGGCTCCTTTTAAACGTAGCTGGAGGTGGGTCTTGATGGCAGATAGGGTAGAGGTGCAGTGAAGATATCCATAAGCAATAACACAGAATACCAGGTGAATCAGGTTCAGGGGAGTGATCCAAAACTCTGAAACACATATGTTGGACTATTTTAAAATTTTGAAGGCTTCTAGCCAGTAGAACTTATATTGGAAGCAAGAAATCTCAAACTTTAGAACCTACCAGGCTCAACATCCTGGAGCCAACAACTTGGGCAAGACCAAATAGGGAGACCAAGTGCGGGGGAGCAAGCAGACCCACCGTGCACTGATGCTTGCAGGAACCTCGGAGATAAAGGTGGACAATATTTTTTATTTTGTTTTATTCTGATTTTTTTGGTGTCTGTTCATTAACCTTTCACTGTTAGCACACCTCCATTCTGGTGACTAGAGGGGGTGCCTGAGTGAGTGGACACTCCCTACCCCCACCCTGGAGGGTTCTTCTACTAC
>NW_006410419.1:6897-7428 GCF_000296735.1 Chrysochloris asiatica | reverse complement strand
CTATATTACCCAAGAGGAGACAGTAATTGCTGTCATATAGTCAAGCTACAATCACACCCTATAAAACCCCACAATCCATCAAAGAACCAATATCAACTGCCATACACTAGGGAGACAATCAACACCTGTGAAAGTTATTCTGAGTTTAAGAAGAGTGAAAAAGGAAGCCCATCTGATGATCACATTTATCTGGATTCAATCAAAAAGCATTAAAAAATACCAAAACACACACTCAATTAAGTATTAAGGCCATAGTTAACAATTGAACATATCCAAGAAGCAAAAACAGATGACCATATGAGCACATGTCCATAAACAAGATAAAATGTCTGAGACAAATGACCTAGAGGTATACCTGGACTCCATTGTGGAAGGAGGGCAGGCCTTGGAAATGCCTGAGAAGGAATGATTATAAAATTGTAGCAAAACACTTTACAATGGAGTTGAGAAAAATAAGGAACATGTCAGGAAAGCACTACAGGAACAATCATATGAGATAGAAACAGCATTGGAAACAATTCAGAATTTACA
>NW_006410419.1:4255-4723 GCF_000296735.1 Chrysochloris asiatica | reverse complement strand
CAACCAAAAGATGTCCAGGCCCAGATGGCTTCACTGGTGAGTTCTACCAAACATTCAGGGAAGAGCTGTCACCAATTCTACTCAAATTATTCTAGAATATAAAGGAGTACAGAAAACTTCCTAATACATTTTATGAAGCAAGCATAACTGTCATACCAAAACCAGGAAAGGACATTACTAAGAAAGAAAATTATAGACAAATATCCCTCATGAACATACATGCAAAAATTCCCAACAGAATCCAGCAGCACACAAAAAAGATAATACATCATGACCAAGTGGGATTCATATCAGTGATCCGAGGATGATTCAACATTAGAAAAACAATCAGTGTAATCCACCATATAAATAAGAAAAAAGAAAAGAACCACATGATCATATTGATTGATGCAGAAAAGGCATTCAACAAAATCCAACATAGAAATTAAAAGGAAATTCCTCAACATAATTAAGACCGTATATACAAAA
>NW_006410419.1:0-1071 GCF_000296735.1 Chrysochloris asiatica | reverse complement strand
ATGACCAAGTGGGATTCATACCAGGGATGCAAAGACGGTTCAATGTTTGAAAAACATTCATTGTAATCCACCATATAAACAAGCAAAAAAGAAAAAAGCACATGATCATATCGATTGATGCAGAAAAGGCATTTGACAAAATCCAACATCCATTCTTGATAAAAACCCTCAACAAAGTAGGGATCAAAGGGAGATTCTTCAACATAATCAAGAACATATATACAAAACCAACAGCCTACATTACTCTCAATGGGGTGAAACTGAAAGCCTTCCCTTTGCAAATAGGAACCAGACAAAGATGCCCTTTGTCACCACTCTTATTCAATATTGTACTGGAAGTTTTAGCTAGAGCTATATGGCAAGATAGGGAAATCAAAACCATTCTAACTGGCAAAAGAGGAGGTAAAACTCTCTCTATTTGCAGATAATATGATCCTATATATAAAAAAACCCAAAGACTCAGTAAACAAGCTACTAGACTTCATTGGAGGATTCAGCAAAGTGGCAGAGTATAAGACAACATCCCCAAATCAGTTGGATTCCTCTATACCAATAAAGACAGTGCTGAAAAGGACATTAGGAAAACAATATCATTTACAATAGCCACCCAAAGGATGAAATATCTAGAATTAAATGTAACCAGTGAAACATAGGTCCTATAAAAGAGAACTATAGAACACTACTACAAGAAACCAAAAGAGACTTACAAAAATGGAAGAATATACCATGCTTCTGGATATTGTGAAAATATCAATACTTGCCAAGTGAAGGAGGCTAACTGCAGAGCCTTTGCATTGCACAAGAGCATAGTTTACATGGGCTAAATAGGACAGAGGTAAATAAAAGTGTAAGCACAACCATGGAACAACAGGGCTTGTGGATACAAATTGAGTCATGGTTTGAATGGGTAAAAGTGGGAAAATGATGTTAAGATGCTTGGCTGTCTTTTGAATCTAGGTTTCCCTTGCCTAGAACCAATAGATCCATTTTGGAAGAAGTGCAGCTAGAGTAGTCCTTGCAGGCCAAAATGGCCAAACTTAGTCTCCCATACTTTGGACATATTGTCAGGAG
>NW_006410418.1:14420-15392 GCF_000296735.1 Chrysochloris asiatica | reverse complement strand
AAGTGACATGTTACAACAGATAAATCCTCTGCAAAAGACCTCTTTAAAATGTTCAAGAACGAAGATGTCACTGAGGATTCAGGTGTGCCTGGTGTTTTGTCTTGCCTCATATGTATTTGAAAACAGGACATTGAATAAGGAAAAGTGTAGAACAATTGATGAATTTGAATTGTGTTGGCAAAGAATATTGAAAGTACCATGAATTACCAGAAGAATGAACAAGTCTGTTTTGGAAGTGTGGCCCTCAGAAGTGAGGACCAGTCACTGGAGAAGGACGTCATGATTGGTAAACTGGGCTGTCAGTTAAAAAGGAAACAACCCCCACCAAGATGGATTAACACAGTGCCAGCAACAGTGGCTCACACATAACAGTGATTGTGAGGTTAGTGAAGTAGAACTGCTTTTATAGACTTCTCTAAGCTGTCCTCTTTATGGGAGCAGGTTGCTAGTTGTTTTCTCCTGAGGAACTGTTGGGTGGGTTTGAACTGCCAATTTTTGAGTTAAGTACTAAACTATTGTGCCACCAGGACTCCTTATGGGGATCATATTTAGGGGAACCATTATGAGCTTATACTAGTGGTCTGGCTTTTTACTGTGAATTGAGTGAAGGTTTACAGAGATATACTTTGCTTCATTACATGCTTGAAATCCCCTCCATGTCCCAACTGTTTAACAGCATTTACCTCTCTTCACTTTAACTGTTGCATTCCTCTCAGTCTCCTGCTACATTCATCTTTCCTCTCTTAACCTCCCTCTTATTGTATATTGCATGTCCTGTAACCCATGTTAACATGTGTCTACCCTCTAACCCGTGAATAATTTACCCTCCCCCTATAACCATCATAGAATGTTTCTTTTATCAAGAAAACCTTTTTCTAAAAACTTTTTACGACATTGGTCTCATATAATGTTTGCCCTTTTGTGATTGGCTGATTTCATTCAGTATAGTGTCTTCCAGGTTCAATAATGTGA
>NW_006410418.1:2718-8095 GCF_000296735.1 Chrysochloris asiatica | reverse complement strand
GTTCTGCTGTGCATGGGGTCGCTATGAGTCGCTTCCGACTCGATGGCACCTGACAACAACAGCAATACTATTCTGAACAAGTCCTAATGTGCCATTGTAGGGTTAGCACTGGACTGCAACCTGCAAGGTCGGTGGTTCAAACTTACCAGCTATTCCTTGGAAACTCTCTACAAGGTCTCTCTGTGAGTCGTAACTGTTTTGACGGCACTTTAACCATCTAAACAAGGTATCCCTGTGTAGTGCAAAAAGTTTTTCCCTTAGCAGCTCAACCTACACATGTTGGAGATTGAGTGTACCCAGAGGTGTTTTGTAGGAAATTCGTGGTGTGTTGCTTCCACAAAAATCAGCCATGGAGGTCATTTCTATTCTGACACATAAGTTGCCAAGATTCACAATTGAGTTGATAGCATCTTGTTTGTTTTTAGTTTATTACAAACAAAGTTAAAAGAGAACCTGGAAAATTAATCTTTTGTCTTTCAGTTTCAAAGAAAAATGTTAATTTTAGTAGTCCGTTATGAGCAAAGTTTTTGTTAAAATTGCCTGTTCCTTTAAGTAGAGGAAAGATTGTTGACTTACCAAGTTGTTGGTTAATTTGTTATTTTGATTGTTTATTTCAACAAGTCAAACTGCTTTTGTTGACAGTTTATTTTTTTAAAGTTTTTAATTAGAAAAGTTATGTGTGCTCACTAAATTTAAGCAATATGGAAAAGTATATGAAATAAAAACTAGAAGTTCTTACCTCTTTTCTCCAGCAAAGGGTAATGTTCTCAGCCTGAGCTTTAATTTTGTTTTGTGTTCTATGAAGCATACTTAGAGTGAAGGCAAAAAGTTGACGGTCAGAGGCAGTCATTGCAACTCGAGTTTTGATTAATCATTCTGTATCCCAAAGGCTACTACAATAGTATTCAGTTTGATAATCTTAAAAATTTTTTCATAAAAGTTTGCTTAGCCATTATATGATAATCATGATTTCATTTTAAATTTGATATGTAAGCTTATTAGTTTTAGGTTGTTTTCAAGGCTGACATTTGTTGTTGTTATGTGCCGTGGAGTCGATTCCAACTCACAGCGACCCTGTACAGGGTTTCCGAGGCTCTAAATCTTTATGGGAGCAGAAAGCCTCATCTTTCTCCTGTGGAAACAGCTGTTAGTTTTCGAACTTCTGACTTTGTGGTTTGTAGCCCGATTCATAAATACTGTGTTAAGTCAGTTCTTGTTGTTCATGAGCTTTACTAGTTTTCAAGAGTACTGGTCAGCTATTTTGTGGACTGTCCTTAAATATGGGTTTATTTGATGTTCTCTGTGATTAGACTGAAGTTATAGTTTGAAGATAATACCACAGGGGACAGTGTTGGGGGTGGGGAGCGGTTCAGTGGTAGAATTCTTGCCTTCTATGTGAGAGATCCCTGAGTTGATTCTCTGCCAGTGCACCATCTATGCAGCCACCAGCCAGGTGACTGGAGGCTTGAGTGTTGCTATGATGTTGAATAGGTTTCACCAGGGCTTCCTGATAGGGTGGGCTAGGGAGAAAGGCCTAGTGATCGACTCCCAAAAATCAGCCAGTGAAAACCCACCGGGTAACAGTGACTCCCAAAAATCAGCCATTGAAAACCCACCGGGTAACAGTGGTCCAGTCCACAACCTATCATGGATCAGGCAGTATTTCATTTTGCTGTGCATGGGTTTCCAGTGAGTCTGGGGCCAACTTGATAGCAGCTTGTAAGAGATGTGAAAAGTGTGTTACTCATTGCATCATGTCAGAGGGTGCATATAACAATACGACTTATTACTGTGATGTTCTTTCTCCAAGACCACTTTGTTTAGGTGATATTTGTCAAGTTTCTCTACTGAGAAGTTGTCATTGTGGCTCTGTAGGATAAGCACTGGGCTGCTAACCACAAGGTAGGCTGTTCGAACCTACCAGGTGCACACGGGAGAAACACAAAGCTTTCTTGCTCCTACGAATGTTTATAAATCTTTGAAACCTGTACAAGGTCACTGTGATCTGGAAACGATTCAACGTCACTTTACAACAACATACTTTTTACTAGACACTAATCACTATGTCCAGTCCACACTTGAAAGGGAAGAGAATTAACCTCATTTTCTTGCAGAGAGGAGTATCAATGAATTTGTGGACATATGTTGAAACCCACAATAATAAATATTTTGGAGGAGAGCTTTCAGGCCATGCAGATACCCTGTTTCTTTTTAAAGTTTAACCAACTGATTTTAGTTCATTTTCTGGCTCAGATTGCCCATGAGATCTTTTGGGGTGTCTGTGTCTTTTTGTCATTGCATTTTTTCCCATGTTTGTCTTCAGCCTAAAATGTTAATCGAGGATAATGTTCATTAGAGTAAATTCTAGGTAGCTTACTGGTGCCAGTGGGTTTTTATAGGTATCACAAATACTTTTTTGTAAGAAGTAAGGTCTTCTAAATTATTTCTAATTTATAAAACTCTCTTACCCAATAGCGTTTCTTTGGATGTATTTCACAGTGAAAATAACCCGGTTGAAATGCAAAATTAAAATTCCTTCCAGTCCCTTAGTACTTGGTTTTGTAAAAGACACGGTGCTTGATCCTGGGTACGCAAATAATAAAGTCAATTTTACTTAATGATCCAAAGGCAAGCTTAGTGTATTTACATGCTGTAAATAGAATAGTGCAGAATTCTTTGAGAGAGGGGTTAGAGAGATGGAAACATCTTCAGACGTGTAAAGACTTAGATGGGGGCTGTGTGAAGAAACAGCAGCTTCATATTTTGAAAATTTTACTTAATAAAAATTTCTGTGGTTTTTGTAGAAGGAGAACAAAACGAAAAACCAGAGAGACTTAATAATTCTTTGGGAGTAAACGATGTATACACTTAAAATTTTACCAATTGCTGATTTTCCAGTTCTTCTATACTTATTATTGGTTCTTTGTACCTAAATTTTGCCCTTGCGTGCTCTGATTTTAGATTTGCATGTTTCTCAGCATTTTTCCTATCTTGTAACTTTTTGAAAATTATAGAAATATAATAAGTAGTCTCACATCTTTGAATTTTCCTCAACAGTTTGGAAATAAGCTACTATGTTGTTGTTGTTAAGTACCATGGAGTCGGTTCGGACTCATAGTGACCCTACACAGCAGTTCCAAGGCTGTAGTTCTTTACAGAAGCAGAAAACCTCATCTTTCTCACGCGGAACAGCTGGTAGTTTCGAACTACCGACCTTCAGGTTAGCAACACGATTCGTAACCACCACAATGTTGTTGTTGTTATGTGCTGTGGAGTCAATTCCAAGTCACACTGACCCTGTACAGGGTTTCTGAGGCTGTAAGTCTTTATGAGAGCAGAAAGTGTCCTCTTTCTCCCATGGAACAGCTGGTAGTTCAAATTGCTGACCCTGAGGATAGCAGCCTGATTCGTAACCACTACACTACCACAGTGTAGAAGGTGATTTTAAATGTCATAGTTTGGCCCAGTGCTTAAGCACTGGATAAGCACTGGGCTGCTGACCACAAGCTTAGCAGTTCAAAGCCAACAGCTGCTCTTTGAAAACCCTATACAGGGTCACTATGAGTCAGAACCAACTCACAGCATTTAACAACACAACAATGTGAATAATGGACTCCTAGAGGAGTCCTGGTATGGCACTGTGGGTTAATGCCCCAAACTGCAAAGCCGTTTGAACTTCAAGGTTGGTGGTTCAAGCTCACCAGCTGCTCCTTGGAAACCCATGCAGGGTCTCTCTGGGTCAAAACCGACTCATTGGCACTTAACAACAACGAGAAGTGTGGTGCTATAGGATATGCACTGGACTGCAGAGTCATTGGTGGATTGGTCAAACCCAGTGACCACTTTTTAGCACTGTAGGGTAAGTCATTAAGGCTGCTAACCACTAAGTTGGAGGTTCAAAACCACCCGCCTCAATGAGGGAGAAAGATGAGGCTGTCTGCTCCTGGAAACTCTACATAAGCTCTCTATGAGTAGGAATTAGAGTGTAAAAGTAACAGGATCCCTGATGGCATGTGGGAAAAGTATTAGATAGCTTACCAAAAGGTTGGTGATTCAAACTCACCAGCCACTTGGATGTTTTGTTTTTTTTTTCCCTCCAAGAAAGATTTACAGTATCAGAAACCCTAAGGAGCAGTTTTATTCTGCCTTTATAAGGTTATTGAGTCAAAATCGACTTGACAGTAGTAAGTAGGAGTTCAGATAACATACACTCTACAGATCTGTGTATTTGGGAAGGAGGAAGCTTGATTTTGTTTGCCCTTGTGTGTATTACTGTTAGTAAAGCTGATGGCATATTTTAGAGAGCAAATTAAGTCTTCATTTGTAACAGTGCTCAATGTTTATGACTTTGAACCTTATATAATCAGAAACTCATAAATTGTGTTTTAAAATAGCTTAGTACTATGTGTGCAAAACTTACAAAGGATGCAGTAGCTGGGACACGTGATTTTAAAATGTTAGGTGCTATCCAGTCGGTACAGACTCATAGTGACCTTATGCACAACAGAACGAAACACTGCCCAATCCTGGGCCAACCTCACTTCTGTGGCCATGCTTGAGTCCATCAGTGCTGCCACTTGGCCAGTCCATCTTGTTGGGGGTCTTCCTCTTTTTCTCTGACCCTTTGCCTTAACCAAACACGATGTCTTTCTCTAGCGACAGGTCCCTCCTGACAATATGTCCGAAGTCTGAGAGACAAAGTTTGGCCATCTTGGCCTCCAAGGAGCATTCTGGCTGCACTTGTTCCAAAACGGATCTGTTGGTTCTTTTGGCAGCCCATGGCACTTTCAATATTCTCCTCCAACACCATAACTCAAAACCATCAATTCTTCTACGGTCTTCCTTATTCACTGTCTAACTTTCGCATGCATTTGAGGTTATTGAAAATACCATCACTTGGATCAGGTGCACCTTAGTCCTCAAACTGAAATGTTTGCTCTTCAATACTTTAAAAAGGTCTTGTGCATTAACCTCAGGCATAGAAAACCAAAACCGATTACCAAACCAATAGACATTGAGTTAAAATCAGGGAAAAAATGTACATTATAGTAAGAAATGCTGTATTAGTTCGTTGCTTTTCTGATTTAGAAATGAGTTACTACTTAATTACTTTGAGAAAATTAGTACAAAATTTATTGTATATAGAGAGAGATTCTAAGTATTCACTATACATTTACTATTTAGAGAACATACACAAGAGGGCTTCAAAAAGTTCATGAAAAAATAGAATTTTTCCATAAACTTTCTAAAGCCCCCTTACAGAGAGCACAGTATTGTTTTTGTTATTAAGTGCTATTGAATCAGTTCAACTGCAAAGTAACCCTAAATAAGGTCTTCTAGGAGCAGCTGGTAAGGAGCTCTGGTAGCGTAGTGGTTA
>NW_006410418.1:0-553 GCF_000296735.1 Chrysochloris asiatica | reverse complement strand
TCCGCAGGAGAAAGATGAGGCTTTCTGCTCCTGTAAAGATTTACAGCCTTGGAAACCCTGTACAGGGTCGCTATGAGTTGGAACCGACTCCATGGCACACAACAACAATATATTCAAGGTCACAGTTTGGCTCTCATGGATTTGTTTTCATTTTCTTAAGTTTCAGTTTGAATTTGCATATGAGTAATGGATAGTCTGTTACACAGTCTGCCCCTGACCTTGTTTTGACTGATGATATGGAGCTTATCCATCTTCTCTTTTAGCAGATGTAGTCAGTTTGTTTTCTATGTATTCCATCTGGTAAGGTCCATGTGTATAGTCTTCTCTTAATGCTTTCTAAAGAAGGTATTTGAAATGAACAAATCATTGGTTTTGCAGAATTCTATCATGCTTTCTTCAGCATCATTTCTATCACCAAGGTCATATTTTCCAACTACTGACCCTTCTTCTTTGCTACCAATCTTTGCATTCCAGTCACCAGTAATGATCAGTACATCTTGATTGCATGTTTGATCGATTTCAGATTGAAGAAATTGATAGAATTCTTCTATTT
>NW_006410417.1:11433-15922 GCF_000296735.1 Chrysochloris asiatica | reverse complement strand
AAACTAAAGTTCTCCCATGTAAACTATCATATAATTCACAATAAAACATTAAAAAATAAAATAAAATAAGAAACAATGGTATCAACTATAAAGGCTTAAAAAAAAAAAAAAAGAGTCAGTACCAACTCGACAGCACTTAACAACAATACTCTATAGTAATCTACTCCAACTATCTTAAGGCAAATTAGTATACTACACTACTATACAAATCACTACACAGGTAAGGCTACAACAGGGAACAACCAACATAAATTATAATTTAAACTCCAAATGAAGCGGGATTAAGAGGGCTCATAGTCAAGTGATAGACCAGATGCAGTGTCTGTGCAGTTGAAATACAGGAAGTACAACTGGCTCAAATCGCTGCTTTTTTTCTGAATTACGATGGAACAAAAGGAAGAGGCCAAAATTGAGAAGTTAATTAAAGCAATGCTGTTTTGAAGTAAAGGAGATAAATCTAGGAGCGAGAAAGATACATTAAATACCTCTAAGCACAACCTCGGACTGAAGCTGAAGACAATGAAAACAAGTCCATGAGTACCAAAATATGACCTTGAATATATCCCACCTGAATTTAGGGATCATCTGAAGAACAGCTTTCATGCATTAGACACTAATGACCGAAGACCAGATGAGATGTGGGATGACATCAAGAACATCATACAGGAAGAAAGCAAAAAGTTATTAAGAAGACAAGAAAGAAGGAAAAGATAAAATGGATGCCACAAGAGACTCTGAAACTTGCTTTCCAGCGTAGAGCTGATAAAGCAATTGGAAGAAATGAAGAGGTACAAAAGCTGAACAGAAAACTTCAAAGGTCAGCTCGAGAAGATAAGGTCAAATATTACAATGAAATGTGCAAAGATCTGGAGTTAGAAAACCAAAAGGGATGAACACATTCAGCATTTCTCAAGCTGGGGGAACTGCTGAAAAAATTCAAGCCTGGACTTTTGTTATTGAAGGATTCTATGGGAAAATTATTGAATGATGCATAAAACATAAAAAGTACATGGAAGGAATACAGAGTCACTGTACCAAAAGGAAATGATTGGTGCTCAACCATTTCAAGAGGTAGCAGATGATCAAGAGCCAATGACACTGAAGGAAGAAGTCCAAGGTGCTTGAAGGAATTGGCAAAGTACAAGGCATCGGGAATTGATGGAATAAAAATTTAAATCTTACAAGAAAGTGAGGCAGCACTGGAGGCACTCACACATCTATGCCAAGAAATTTGGAAGATAACTATCTGGCCAACTGATTGGAAGAGATCCATATTTGTGTCCATTCCAAAGAGAGGTGACCCAACAGAATGCGGAAATCATCAGACAATACCTGTGATATCCCATGTGAGTAAAGTTTTACTGAAGGTAACACCGAAACAGCTACAACCATGCATTGACAGAGAATTTCCAGAGGTTCATGCTGGATTCAGAAGAGGACGTGGAACGAGAGATATGATTGCTGATGTCCAATGGATCCTGGCTGAAAGCAGAGAATACCAGAAAGATGTTTACCTGTGCTTTATTGACTACACAAAGGCCTTCGATTGTATGGATCATGACAAGCTATGGACAACATTGTGAAGTATTAGTATTCCAGAACACTTAATTGTGCTCATGAGGAACCTGTACATAGACCAAGAGGCAGTTGTTCGAACAAAACATGGGAACACTGAATGGTTTAAAATGAGAAAAGGTGTATGACAGGGTTGTGTTGGACCAGCAAACATCATTCTTATCAGTGGAGAAAAGATTAAAGTTCTTATCATTTTTCTTGGATCAACCATCAACATTTATGGAAGCAGCAGTCAAGAAATCAAATAACAGATTGCATTAGGAAAATCTGCTGCACCAGAGCTTTTTAAAGTATTGAAGAGCAAAAGTGTCAGCTTGAGGACTGAGGTGTGCCTGACCCAAGCCATGGTATGTTCAGTAACCTCACATGCATGAGAAAGCTGGGCAGTAAATAAAGAAGACCATAGAAGAATCGATGCATTTGAGTTATGGTTTTGGAGGAGAATATTGAAAGTGCCATGGGCTGCCAAAAGAACCAACAGATCTGTATTGAAAGAAGTGCAGCCAGAGTGCTCTTTGGAGGCCAGGATGGCCAAACTTTGTCTTTCATACTTTGGACATATTGTCAGGGGGGACCAGTCACTAGAGAGGGATATCACGTTTGGTAAGGTGGAGGGTCAGAGAAAAAGAGGAAGTCCTCCAGTGAGATGGATTTCCAAAGTAACAATATCAATGGACTCAAGTATGGCAACAAATGTGAGGTTAGCCTAGGACCAGGCAGTGTTTTGTTCTGCTGTACATAGGGTTGCTATGAGTTGGTACTGACTCAGTGGCACCTAACAAAAACAAGCACAGCCTCACCATAAAATATGTATTACTGGGTGAAAGAAATAAAAATATATGTGTATGCAAATATATATGGATGAGTGAGAGACTTGCCAGAAAAGGCAGGACTAAAAAGAATTAATTCGACAGTGGAGTACTGGTGTGGCACCTTAGGATAAGCACTAGACCTCAAGGTCGGTTTAAACCACCTGATTGGTGGTTCAAACTCACCAGCTGCTTCTAGGAAACCCTATACAGGGTCATTTGAGTTAGAACTGACTTCACAGCATTTAACAGCAACAACAACACAAATGTGCTAGTATTAAAAAAAGAGGCATTTAAATATATTTCCAAAAATTAAACTGAACTTTCTTCAACAATGGAAAAATTGATTCCAGATTTTAAGAGCAATTAACTATTTGGAAAGCCATATTGTTCTTTTCCACTATTTGATCTTTTGTTGTTGTTGCTTTTTTTCCACTTCCACCCCCCCCATCATTTGATTTTTTTTCTTAAAATTCCATCCTCTTCTTCGCTCATCTCTCTCTCTAGGAGTGGCTAGTAGACTTGAACCAATGACCTTGTGGTTTGCAGTCCAGTGCTTATCCTATGGAGCCACTGCACACTCTATTTCTCTAAATGTTGTTGTTGTTGTTAAATGCCGTCGAGTTGGTTGTGACTCATAGCCACCTGTATAGTGTTTCCAAGGAAGGGCTAGTGGATTTGAACCATTGTCCTTTCAATTCAAACCACCCTTGTGATCCAGTGCATTATTCTGCAGCGCCACGGAGTCTTTTCTCTAAATCAGAGGTGAAGAACCTGTTTTCTGCAAAGGGCCAGTTGGATGTTTATAACATAATCTGCAGGCAATACAAAATTTTTTACTTAAAATTTAGCCTGGTATATTTGGTCAAACACTGAATTAACTCATCCCTAATGTGCAGGGTCACTATGAGTCAGAACCGACGCCACAGAACTTAACAACAACAAAAACACTGTGATGGCTGGAACTGCAGTTACCTTGGCTAAATGATATCGTGGGCGTTGTATGGCCTTTGGGATGGACCATCCCCACTCCTGCTCTAAATTGTTGTTGTTAAGTACTGTTGAGTTTATTCCAACCCCTAGCGACCCTGTATAGGATTTCCGAGGCACAACTGATGAGCTTGAACCGCCGACCTAACAGTTCAAATGGCTTTGCAGTCTGTCACATTAACACACAATGCCAACACCAGGACTACTCTAAATAGATGATTCTTAAAAGAAGCTCTGGTAGCGTAGTGATTAAGAATCAGGCTGCTAATCTCACGGTCAGAAATTCAAAACTACCAGCTGTTCCATGGGAGAAAGATGAGGCTTTCTGCTCCCATAAAGATTTACAGCTTCGGAAATCATATGCAGAGTCACTGTTGGTCGGAACAGACTCCACGGCACATAACAACAACAATTAGAAAAAGAAGTTATGGTGTGGTGCTGTGTGATAAGTACTAGACTGCTAACTGCAAGGCTAGTGGTTCAAACCCACCAGCCATTCCTTGGACCCTATACAGGGTCACTATGAGTCAGAACTGATTCACAGTACTTGACAACAACACTTAGGAAAAGAAAGAAGCCACTTTATAAACTGCTGGGATTCAACACCAGACAGGAATCTGGAAGAGGATCTCTCTGCCCTCCAAGTCCCGACCTACTCTAGACATACCCACATCAGTGGCTACAGCAAGGAGGAGGCCTCCTTTGGCCATCTCAATTTAGATGATGTGTGATCTTCCCTCTAAACATTAATTGCTGGGTAGGGTCTCATTCCTTCTTTTCTTCAGTCATATTTGTTCCATTCATAGAAGAAAACAGCAGAGCCTCTCCAGGTTTCCTTTCCATTTCAGAATTCACAGAGCCGAGTTGTCCTTAGAATTCCAAAGACAGGAGAGCTACTAATTTGGAAGGTATCTCAAAATGATGACTTGTCCAAGGTCTTAGTGATGAGAGTAAAACCAGGGTCACTTCAATTCTAAGTGAAGAAGTAAGAGTGCAATATATCACTGGCAAGCATGGAAGAAAAAGCAAATTCTAGGAGTCACTTGTTAAGTTGTTGTTAGGTACTGTTGTATTAGTTCAGACTCATAGCAACCCTGTATAGGGTTTCCAAGGAG
>NW_006410417.1:8749-9748 GCF_000296735.1 Chrysochloris asiatica | reverse complement strand
TGTTCTGGAATACTTAATGTATTTGTAGGTGCTATTTATCAGTTCAGTTCAGCTAGGAAGATTTTTGTTTTCTTTACGTTGGGGTGTAACCCAAACCTAAGGCTGTGGTCTTTGATTTTCATAAATAAGTATTTTAAGTCCTCTTCACTTTTAGCAAGCAAAGTTGTATCATCTGCATATTGCAGGCTGTTAACAAATCTTCCACCAGTCCTGATGCCATATTTTGCTTGATATAATCCAGTTTCTTGGATTAATTGCTCAGCATACAGATTGGATAAGTATGATGACAGAATACAACCCAAGGCACACACCTTTCCTAATTTTAAACGATTTGATATTCCCTTGTTCTGTTTAAACAACTACCTCTTGGTCTATATGAAGGTTCCTCATGAGCACAATTAAGTGTTCAGGAATACTCATACTGTGCAATGTTTTTCATAATTTGTCATGATCCACACAATCGAAAGCCTTTGTATAGTCATGTAAACACAGGTAAATACTTTTTTTGGTATTCTCTGCTTTCAGCCAAGATGCATCTGATATTAGCAATTATATCTCTTGTTCCATGTCATTGTCTGAATCTGGCTTGAACCTCTGGCAGATCCCTCTCAGTGTACTATTGCAGCAATTTTTTTAAACTAGGAATTTCATGAAACTTAGTGGCTCCTAGTGTATATGTATGTGTGCATGTGTCTGTGTCTGTGTGGATACCACACTAGGGACCACTAAGATTCATAAATCTTATTTATTCATAATTCATAATTACATTTATTGAGTATCAGGTACTCAGCTAAGTTTAAAAGATACTAAACATCTCAAACATTATTTGTTTTAAAGAGTAAAGAGGTTTTCCTTAGTTGGCTAAGGAAAAATTCTGAAATATGGGTCCTTAGAGTCTTAAAGGTCCATGTGTATAGTCGTCTGTTTTGCTGTCTAAAGAAGGTATTTGAAATAAACAAATCATTTGTTTTGCAGAAATCTATCATTCATTCTCCAGCA
>NW_006410417.1:7548-8229 GCF_000296735.1 Chrysochloris asiatica | reverse complement strand
TCACATTCTGAGTGCTTTCCCACCTTCCAGTCCTGTATCTGATACCACGTTTGTTAAGGGGGAGGGTCCGAGAAGGAGAGAAGGCCCCCCCAGCACATCAATCAGCTCAAGCATGGCAACCATTGTGAGGTTGTGAGCAGTATTTCATTCTGTTGTGCATAGGGCACCTAACAACAACAACTGATTCTTAAGTTGGTTTCATATTCTAAGTAAAAGAAAATGTTAACTTAGAGCATGTACTTTTTTATTATTTCTATGATCAATATTCTTTTAAAGAGTTTGGGTGGCATGAGTGGTTTGCAATCAGCTGCTAACCTAAATTTTAGCAGCTCGAAAACACCCTGGGGCTTTGCAGAAGAAAGACCTGTCGAACTGCTTGTGTAAAGATTGTAGTTGTTGGTGGTGTTAGATGCCATCGAGTCGATACTGGCTCATAGCGACTCTATGCACAGCAGAATGAAACACTGCCTGATCCTGGGCTAACCTCACTATTGTTGCCATGCTTGAGTCCATCGATGCTGCCACTTGGCCAATCCATCTTGCTGGGGGTCTTCTTCTTTTTCTCTGACCCTCCACCTTACCAAACATGTTGTCCTTCTCCAACAACTGGCCCCTCCTGACAATATGTCCGAAGTATGAGAGACAAAGTTTGGCCATCCTGGCCTCCAAGGAGCACTCTGG
>NW_006410417.1:5204-5748 GCF_000296735.1 Chrysochloris asiatica | reverse complement strand
CATGATCCACACAATTGAAAGCCTTTGCATAGTCAATAAAGCACAGGTAAACATCTTTCTGATATTCTCTGCTTTCAGCCAAGATTCATCGGACAGCTTCTTGTCCTGTTAATTATTTCTATGGTTTTTCTGTTTTCTGTCTCATTTATTTCTGCTCTAATCTTTATTATTTCTTTTCTTTTGGTGGCTATAGGTTCCCCCTGTTGGTCAGTTTCAAATTGTTGTAGATGCTGTGTTAATGTGTTAATTTTGGTTCTTTCTTCTTTTTGTATGTGTGCATTTATTGCAAAAAATTGTCCTGTCATCACTGCTTTCGCCATGTCTAAATGATTTTGGTATGTTGTGTTTTCATTCTCATTTGTTTCTAGGAACATTGTTAATTCACGTTTAATTTTTTCTATTACCCAGTCACTTTTCAGCAGGGTATTATCCTGTTTCCATGTATTTGATTTATTTCCTTGGTCTTCCTATTGTTTATTTCTAATTTGATAGCATTGTGGTCTGAGAAGATGCTTTGTAGTATTTTGATATTTGTAAATTTATG
>NW_006410417.1:3454-4004 GCF_000296735.1 Chrysochloris asiatica | reverse complement strand
ATTCTCTTTTCTGTTTGCTCTTCTATCTTAGTGGTTTTGAGTTTGTCTTCCAGCTCACTTGTTCTGACTTTCATCTCTTCTATTCTACTCCTTTGTCCTTTCAGAGTATTGTCTTTTCTGATATTCTATTATTGATCATTTGGATCTCTTTCTGTAGGTTTTGAATTGTTTCCAGTGCTGTATATATCTTATTTGATTGTTCCTGTAGCACTTTCCTGACTTCTTCCTTATTGTTCTCAACTCCATTGTAAAGTGTTT
The DNA here is from genome assembly GCF_000296735.1 of Chrysochloris asiatica. Lineage (NCBI taxonomy): Eukaryota > Metazoa > Chordata > Mammalia > Afrosoricida > Chrysochloridae > Chrysochloris > Chrysochloris asiatica. The sequence continues at coordinate 3,746 of NW_006410417.1, read as the reverse complement.
TGAAACATTTTATCATAATTTTTCTGAATTCCTTCTCAGACATTTCCAAGGCCTGCCCACCTTCCAGAATGGATTCCAGGTCTATCTCTAGGTTATTTATCTCAGACATTTTATCTTGTTTCTGGACATGTGCTGATATGATCATCTGCTTTTGCTTCTTGGACATGTTTAGTGTTTATCTGTGGCCTTAATATTTGAGTATGTGTTTTGGTATTTTTTATGCTTTCTGATTGCTTCTTGGTAGATATGAATAATGTGGGCTTCCCTTTTCACTTGTCTTCTTGCTTAACTC
>NW_006410417.1:0-1114 GCF_000296735.1 Chrysochloris asiatica | reverse complement strand
TGTATCTGACAGTGTTTCTCTGCTATTTGTAAGGGTTTCAGTGACTAACTATTTGGAAGTACTTCGTCACTCTTTCTTCCTAGTCTGTCTTCTTCTGGAAGTTCATCTGAAACCTGTCCACCATGGGTTACCCTGCTGGCATTTAAAATACTGGTGGAATAGCTTTCAGAATCACAGCAACTCACAAGCCACCACAGTATGACAAACTGACAGATAAGTGTTCGGTGTAAAGATTACAGCCAAGAGAATCCTACAGAGCAGTTCTACTCTCTAACATCTAGGATCACCGTAAGTCAGAACAGACTAAATGGCAAAAGGTTTTTTTTAATTCTTTAATAATTCTTACCCTTGTGTGTAGTAATGTGGGATTGAGACAGATGATTTTGCTTGCCTTAGAAATTTCAATACAAGCCTAAATGTATTGTATATTCAGCCAAAAAAAGAAAAAAGAGTTTAAGTATTTGCGGTTATAAGAAGATCTATAAGGAAGTACTACATGTTGGAATCTTCTGGTGAGAGCTACACTGAACAAAAAAAGTTTATAAATTCATTCACTAGCAATAAGAATGCCTATTTTCAAAACTAAATCATGTTTGGTAAGAATGACAAACACTGGATATTGATGTAGATTTTAATTTTTATTTATATTTTGGAGAGTCATAAATATATTTTGCTTGTTTGTAATTTCTTGTGGTTCTACTGGGATTGTGCTGCATGATTGGTATTGATATTTGCTTTATCTGTGCATGTTCATAAGGTGTGTATGAACTAAGGCTTCCATTGGAGGCAAAAATGTATAGAATTTAAGAACTGATGCTTCTTGAATCAGGTAGAACTGTATTCAAACCCTGGCTCTGCTATTTTATTAGCTGTGTGACCTTGAATAAACTTCTTAGCCCTTCCAAACCTTAGGTCTCAGTCCCCTAGATAGTAAAATGAGGATTATAATGATTCATTTTTACCTTTATAAATTTAACTTGTTGTGATTACTTAACAGAATTATATAATCCCTGATAGTCAATAACTAGTAACTCTTATTCTAAGCATGGTTTATGGGTGCTGTAGGATAAACATGGGACTGCTAACTACAAGGTAACAGTTTAACCCCCACAAC
>NW_006410416.1:14135-14748 GCF_000296735.1 Chrysochloris asiatica | reverse complement strand
TGGGACATACTAAAAATTAAAAACTGATGTGCATCAAAAGACTTCATCAGAAGAGTTAAAAGGGAATCCACAGAATGGGAAAAATCTTTTGCCACATCAGACAAGGGACTTATTTCTGAAATACATAGGAAACTACAACACCACGACAAGAAAAAGATAAAAATCCCAATTAAAAAATGGGCACAGAAAATGAACAGACACTTCACCAAGGAGGACATCCAGGCAGCCAACAAACATGTGAAGAAATGTTTATGATCACTAGCTGGAAGGGATGTGGAGAGACTGGGATACTTCTGCATTTCTGGTGAAACTGCAAAACAGTCCAACCTCTCTGGAAACCAATATAGCATTTCCTCAGAAGGTTGAAAATAGAAATACCTTATGATCTAGCAATTCCTCTACTTAGTATTTACCCACAAGAAAGAAGAGCTATAACACGAGTAGATATATGCACACCAATGTTCATAGCAGCACTATTTACAACAGCAAAAAAATGGAGACAGCCAAAGTGTCTATCAACTGAAGAATGGATAAACAAAACTGTGGTACATACACACAATGGAATATTATGCTACCTTGAAAAATAACAAGGAGGCTGCAAGCCACCACATAA
>NW_006410416.1:11574-12590 GCF_000296735.1 Chrysochloris asiatica | reverse complement strand
CAGTGATGACAGAGATGGGGGCAGAGACAATGACATGAAGAGATGGAGCAGCTGGGGACTTTAGACCCAGAGAGGGAGAGGGGTTGTGTGCTGACAACCTGGGGACAGATTTGTAGTGTTATACCCTGTGGTTGATTGATGATACATGGAGGGGATTGTACCCATGGCAATGAAATGATATACGATAGGATGAGTGTAAAACTAATGTTCTCTCATGTAAACTATCACATAATTCACAATAAAACATTAAAACAAAAACAAAAACAATTTGCAGCCCTGCACCATCCTCACAGTTATTATGTTTGAACCCACTTTTGCTGCCACTGTGCCAATCCATTTCTTGGAGGGTCTTCCTATCTTTCACTGACCCTCCACTTTGCAAGCATGATCCCCTTCCCTGCTACTCATCCAAAGTATGAGCCACAAAGTCTCACAATCATAAGTACAGCATTCTGGCTGTACTTTTTCCAACACAGATTGGTTTGCTATCTGGCAGTCCATGGTACTTTTAATATTCTTCTCCAACACCATATTTTAAATATGTCAATTCTTCTATGGCCTTCCTTATTCATTGTCCATCTTGGGTCAGGCAGACCTTAAGCCTCAAAATGACATGTTTGCTCTTGAACACTTTACAGAGATCTTTTGCAGCAGATTTGCCTCATGCAAAATGTGTCTACACAATGTTGAAGCGATCCAGCAATTAGTGGAAAAAATCAGAATCAATTAATCTGGAAAATGTGTGTAGCCACACCAAAGGTGTATTGTCTTTCCTCCATAAAGTACAAATACTGTATATTTAAAAGTAAGCAATTAAGAAAATCATTGAATTGAGACATAATCTAAACATAAAAACTAACAAAAATAGTAATTTTCAAACTAATTTTGATCTTTGATGTGCATCATCCTTTTATTTTACAAATAATTAAGGAATGCACTCTAATGACCCAAGTCCCTGGATGGTGCAAATGACTAAACATTTATTCAAAGGCTTGGCAGTTTGAATCCAACCAGAG
>NW_006410416.1:8050-9759 GCF_000296735.1 Chrysochloris asiatica | reverse complement strand
TATATATAAAACTGCTATCTTTGTTTACAGCCATTTATATTAACATACGCCTTCAGAGCATTAATTAAGTCACATATTCATCTATTGTTTATGTGATTCTGTCTTTGTGTTTGTGTACTGATTGAGTGACTGAGCTGATACAATGTGTGCTTCCCACTTTGGGATTGTTACCATCTCCAGTTCTTCACTCTTGCCTCTTAATTGCACAAGTGGAAATCTAGGGGCCCATTGGCCAAGTCTGACCTGCAGTTGCATTTGGGCTAGGCTAAAATAAAAATAAAAATACTTCACATAAAATCTGAGCTTCTGGATTCTTTTGAAGAACTAGAATCTCTCACAGTACTGATCTCAATATTGCTACAAGGTACAACCAGTTAAAGCTATGGATTCTTAATGCAGCAGTTCTGTTTAAGTCCCATTGAGCATCCAATATCTGTAGATAGCACTTAAAGCAGGCCAACTTCATTCATTGAAGCCACCTACTTGGCTGTGGGCAGTTTTCCACTCATCTCAGTGATAATTGAAATTTAGCATATGGAAGTCACCTAGTATAGAGAATTCTGCTTCCCCACTGGGTGAACTTCAGTGGCCACCCAGTCACCGGTGGTCTGGTCATCATCTCTCCAGTAGCCTCTGGGAACTCAATCAATAATAATTTCTTTTTCTTGTTTCTTCACCACATTTTTACCATCAAAATAATACTTTTCTTAACACCTTGCTCCCTCAAGTTATCCCCCTTATCTTTATGGTTTTTAAGCAAAATCTTGAAAGAATAATTTTATCTTGCATTTTGCAATTCTTCACCTACTATTCACTTTTCTACACCATCACAATCTAGCCCCAACAAATCCTGGAAACTAATTCCACTTAAGACATCAATGATCTTCTATCTCCCAACTCAACAGACAGTGTCTTCATTCTTCATGATGTTAAGCTTGCTATAAAATCTGACATAGATGACTGTTGACTCTTTTGTAAAATTCTGTTCTTATCCCAGATTCCATAGATGAACTACATCCTTGTTTATAGTTTCTTAAAAATCTCATTTTCAGTCATTGTTAAAACAGAAAATATTTTTGAACACTGCATGCTAAATGCTTTCTAGATGTCATACACTATTTCCTAAAAATTTCAACACTCCTTGGAGTCAAATTGAAAACATCACTCCCATTTTTTCAGATGAAAAGGGGTTTTAAAAGAGATAGAATCATTTTTACATGGTCATTCATTTAGAAAGAGGCAGAATTGGAGCTCAATCCAGGTCTTTCTTGCAACCAACTCTGTACTCTTAATTACTGTTTTGTATTGCTCCCCTTAATTCCTAGAATTAAGATCTCAGCTCTCTTATCATCTCATCTGACATATTTCCCTGAGCAATCACTGTGATGCCCACGGATTCAGAGTACTTTCATGCTGATGCCCTCAATCCTATGTACTTTCTTCTCCTGCTTCCTTTCTGTGAGCCAAATTCATTTACCAACCTCAGGTTCAGTATACATATTTATATTAACAATGACATCTGCCCCTCATCTTTGCACCTCAATGTAAAGATGATAGGAAAGATGTTGACAATATTCTCTAAGACACAGAAATTAAAAGTCAGAACCAGAGTGGAATACATGAACAAGAGTTTAGTTAGAATCATACTGAATTTGAAATATAAACCATAATCAATGTAAAGAAAACAAGCAATTCTCACTCCTGGACCA
>NW_006410416.1:5033-7320 GCF_000296735.1 Chrysochloris asiatica | reverse complement strand
GGTTGTGAGGTTGGTGCAGGTTTGGGGAGTGTTTTATTCTCTTGTGCATAGTGTCTCTACGAGTTGATATCCACGTGATAGCACCACCACCACCACCAACCCCTATTATCTTAAACTGTGAGTCTGGGTATCAGTTGGCTTTCTCCATATATCCCCACACACAATTAAGCAAAGTATCAATTTACTTGTTAAATATATAGTCAAATACCTCCCCACCCCCAACCAGTCATCTCCTGATGCAGAACCTTCAGCATTCCATATAGGTTAACTGAAATGTCCTGTTCTCTGGCTTCCCATGTTCTTCACCCTATACAATGCCATTGGAGCAGTCTCTTTTTCCTTGCACCATTTTCTATGATCCTACCTCATTCAAAGTTCTTCAGCTATCCACACAATAAAACCCACCTCTTTATTTAACCAGACACACAAAGCTCTGACTTTCACTTTCTTGTCTAGCCTTCTATCTATCACACCTCTCCTGTTACATTTTATTTGATAATTTGGAACCACTAGTACTTCTTTGGTGCTCTGGTGTGGTGCTGTAGGATAAGCAATGGACTGAAAGTTCGGTTTGGACTGCCAGGATGGAAGTTAAAATTCACCACCCGCTCCTCAGAAATCCTATACAGGGTGGCTGTGAGTCAGAAACGACTTGAGGCTCTTAACAACAACAACAATGGTACTTATTTGTGGCCCCATATTGATTAGAATTTCTTCCCACACCTTATCCACTGAGATTCTTTTTTTTTTTTTCTTTCTGGTTTTTATTGTGAATTGAGTGATAATTTACATGGGAGAACTTCAGTTTTGCACTTATCGTTTCATTACTATGATTACAATCTCCTCTGTGCATCATCATTCAACAGTGTTTTCTTCTATTCCATCTATATTTGGTGGGGGGGAGCAGGGAGGAGGGGAGATGTGCACAAAAACACTCACGAATATATGAACATATAACACCCAAAGGGTACAATCTGTAAGCATGTCTCCTAACTGCCAACACACAGCATTTCTATTTTTATGAGTCTAGAGTTCTCAGCTGGTGTGTCTCTCCATGTCCTCATTTCTGCCTCCATATCTGGTGTTACTGCTTCTCTGAATAGGGTCCCACATTCTGCGCACGCTCTTCTTCATTGATGGATCTATTGTCCTCTGTTACTGGACTGTAAAATTAACTACTCCCCTATTTTTGTTATAAAACAACTACTCTTAACAGTTTTTCCAATGGTTTGTCAATTTTATTACTCCTTTCAAAGAACCAGCTTCTTATCCTGTTGATTTTTACTGTAGTTTTTCTGTTTTCCATCTCATTTATTTCTGCTCTTATCTTCATTATTACTTTTCTTTTAGTGACTGTAGGTTCCCTCTGCTGGTCTGTTTCTAATTGTTGGAGATGCTTTGTTAATGTGTTGATTTTGGTTCTTTCCTCTTTTTGGGTGTGAGCATTTATCACAATAAATAGCCCTATCAGCACTGCTTTCACTGTGTCCCAAAGATTTTGGTGTGTTGTGTTTTTATTCTCGTTTGCTTCTAGGAACTTTGTGAATTCACGTTTAATTTCTCCTTTTACGCAATCACTTTTCAGGAAGGTGTTATTCCGTTTCTATGTATTCAACTTTATTTATTGGGCTTCTTATTGTTGATTTCTTGTTTTATAGCACTGTGGTCTGAAAAGATGTTTTGTAGTATTTTGATGTTTGTAAATTTATGGAGGCTTGCTTTGTGACCTAATACATGGTCAATTCTGGAGAATATTTCATGTGCACTGGAGAATCATGTATATTGTGTTGTTTTTGGGTTCAATACTCTGTACAAATCTATGAGGTCAAGTTGGTTGATTATATTGTTTAGTTATTCTGTAACTTTGTTGAGTTTCTTTGTGATTGTTCTGTCCCTTTTCAAAAGTGGCGTATTAAAATTTCCCACTATAATTGTAGATTTATCTATTTCTTTCTTCAATTTAAGTAAGGTTTGCTTCTTATATCTTGGTGTTTTTTCATGGGAGCATAACTATTTAATATGGTTATGTCATCTTGCTCAATTGACCCTTTGCTCATGAGATAGTGTCCTTCTTTATCTCTTATGCTGGTTTTTGTCTTAAAGTTTACTTTATCAGAGATTAGTATTGCCACACCTGCTTGTTTATTGTTGTAGTTAGCTTGGTATGTTTGCTTTTTTTTCCATCCTTTAACTTTAGTCTGTTTTTGTCTTTGTGTATAAAGTGTGTCTCTTGTAGGCATCATATTGAAGGGTCTTGTTTTCTTATCCATTCTGTCACTCTCTGTCT
>NW_006410416.1:0-1467 GCF_000296735.1 Chrysochloris asiatica | reverse complement strand
AAAATATATAAAAATAATACTAATGCTATATTGTTGTGCTGTGAATCACCTAGAAGCTTTTGTGTTTTCCTTTCAATGATTACTTTCTCCGTACAGACCTTCTATATTCCCACACAGATTAAATACTCTTTGTAACTATTGTTTTATCTGTGTATATTAATGGAAAATATTTATGGCACTGAGCGATATATATTTTAGCTATGAGAAAATCTCAAAAACGGTCATAGAGCAAAGAGAGATTAATCACATAAGAATAATAATGAAACCAGTAACAATAGAATATAGTAACAAGATAGAGTACAGTGGATTAAAATCTTCCAAATGTTATGAGAAAATAACTATTACATAAGAATTCTATATATAGATAAGTTATCATCCAAGAATGAAGGCAGTCTTGGGGAACAATGTACCCAATTGACATAATTGTTGTTGTTAGGTACCCTCAAGGCAGTACAGACTCATAGTGACCCTATGCACAACAGAATGAAACTGGGTCAACCAAACAATCTTTGCTTTGTTTGAGCCTATTGATGTTGCCACTAGAATAATGGCCTTCTAATGTAGATAATGTAGGATAAGCACAGGATGGCAACGTAGGTTTCAACTGCAAGGCTGGGGGTTTAAACTCACAAGCTGCTCCTCAGGAACCCCAAACAGCTTCACTATGAGTTGGAACTGATGCAACAGCACCCAACAACAACAACTAGACTAATAGACACTAGAGGAGCTCCCCAAACTATCACCCTAAGATTACCTTTGAACATGAAATTGAAGCTATTTCTAGTGGTCATCTTTCAGCTAAATAATAGATTAGTTTATAAAATGAATCATATCACTCCTAAATAATATGCTGTTTTAAACCATGTACTATGCAAGATCAGATGGTCAACATTTACCCAAAAGTAAAGGTGAAAAGGCAAGAAGGGAAAGAGAAACTATAGAAATGGAAACAGTACAACCACAACCAAAATAATTAGAATGCCTGCACATTGTAAAAAAAAACAAAACACCAATGGCATAGAACAATTTTTATAAAAACTGTTAAGGAGAAACCCAATTAGCTATATAAACTTCTTCTAAAAATAGCGAGATCTTCAAAGCAGCGAGATCTTTGAAGCAGCAAGGTCTAACCACTACAATACCAGGCCTTACTCCTTCAAGATGGCGGATCGGGTAGACGTGTAGTGAGGAGCTTGGTCAACAACAACACAGAACACTGGGCCAAGAGGGCTCACGAGATAGTGTTGGAACTCTGTAACAAATATAAAGATATGTTTGGAGATTCAGAGGGTTTATAGCTGGGGAATTTGCAGGGAATCCAGAAATCCATTATTTTCTGGATCAAGACACTCAGCTGTTCCAGGAGCCGCCATCTTGGGAGAGAACATCTTGATTGTATCAGGATTGATAGTATCAGAAGAGAACATCTTGATTGTATCTTGATTATATCAGGATTGTATCAAGATT
>NW_006410415.1:13977-14868 GCF_000296735.1 Chrysochloris asiatica | reverse complement strand
TTATTGAAAGATTCTCTGGGCAAATTATTGATTGAATGATGCCGAATGCATCAAGAGAAGATGGAAGGCATACACAGAGTCATTGTATCAAAAGGAAATGGTTAATGTTCAACCATTTCAATAGGTACCATATGAACAAGAGCCAACGATACTCAGGGAGGAAGTCCAAAGTGTATTGAAGGAATTGGCAAAGAACAAGACACCAGGAATTGATGAAATAAAAATTGAAATCTTACAAGAAAGTGAGGCAGCACAAGAGGCACTCACTCTTCTCTGCCAAGAAATTTGGAAGACAACTATCTGGCCAACTGATTGGAAGAGATCCAAAGAGAGGTGACTCAGTGGAATGAGGAAATCATCGGACAATCTCTTTGATATCTCAAGCGAGTAAAGTTTTGCTAAAGGTAATACAGAAACGGCTACAATCATTAATTGACAGACAACTTCCAGAGGTTCAAGCTGGATTCAGAAGAGGCCATGGAACGAGAGATATCATTGTTGATGACCAGTGGATCTTGGCTGAAACCAGAGCATATCAGACAGATATTTACCTATGCTTTATTGACTACACAAAGGCTTTCGACTGTGTGAATCATGACAAGTTATGGACAACATTGCGAAGTATGAGTATTCTGAGAAATCAGTACCTGGACCAAGAAGCAGTTGTTTGAACAGAGCATGGGAACACTGAATGTTTTAAAGTTGGGAATGGTGTGCGACAAAGTTGTGTTCTTTCACCATACTTATTCAACCTGTATGCTGAGTAAATAATACGAGAAGCTGGGTTCTATGATGAAAAACATGGCATCAAGATTGAAGGAAGACTCATTAACAACCTGCGATATGCAGATGATACAACTTTGTTTGCTGAAAGTGAAGAGGACTTGAAAC
>NW_006410415.1:10331-11887 GCF_000296735.1 Chrysochloris asiatica | reverse complement strand
GAAGGATATCATGTTCAGTAAGTTGGAGGATCAGAGAAAAAGAGGAAGACCCCCAACGAAATGGATTGGCCAGTTGGCAGCATCGATGGAATCAAGTGTGGCAACAGTAGTTAAATTAGCCCAGGATTGGACATTGTTTCATTCTTCTGTGCATAGAGTTGCTATAAGTTGGTGCCAACTCGATGGCACCTAACAACAACAACAATGGCTAATGATTATGAACTTTTCTTCATATTTTTGTTGGCAGCCCGGATTTCCTCTTTGGTCAAGTGTCTGTTCATGTTCTATTTCCATTTTTTAATTGGGTTGTCTTTTTCTTGTAGAGGTGTTGTAGTTTCCTATATATTTTAGAAATAAGTCCCTTGTTTGATGTGTCATTTGCCAAAGATTTTTTCCCATTTGGCGGGATCCCTTTTTATTCTTCTGGTGAAGTCTTTTGATGCATATAAGTGTTTAATTTTTAGTATGTACCACTCATCTATATTTTGTACTTTTGTTTGTGTAGTATCCAAAATGTTTTGTAGTCTGTGTATTCCCTGAAATATTGCCCTCACATTTGTCCTTATTTTTTCATTGATGGCCTTTGTAATTCTGGGATTCACATTTAGGTCTTTAATCAAAGTTGAGTTGGTTTTTAATAAGGCATGAGGTAAATGTCTTGTTTCAATCTTTTGCTTTTCGCGTTCCAGTTCTGCCAGCACCATCTGATGAAGAGACTATCACCTCCCCATGTGATATATTTAGGTATTTTATGTATTCCTTTGTTGAGTTCATGCTTTTTGTGTTCTTTCTCATGAGTTTCCTCATAGTTTTAATGATTCCATGTTCTTCTTGGATATTAATTTACTTGGTATGATGTGAAGTGTTAATTTTCTTTGAGGTTGCCTTTTATTCCATTAACTTTTCTCTCCATTTAGTGCAGCCTATTTTATTCTGTAATCTACATGGCTTCTCGCCATCTGGATCTTTTTTCCTACTTGTTTACCTTCTTTTACATTGTAATTTCTTTGATCATAGACTGACCTCCAGATTCTCTGAGTTTGTTTTTATAGTTTTGTTTTGTTCTTGACTCTTCCTTCCGTCAATTTAATTCTTGGAGGTGCTGCCATGTATGTCAATCTCTAGTTGTTGTCTGTTCTTGTTGGTTCTGAGTCCACAGACTTCCTTTAGGATGTTTTGTAGTCTAGCATTGGCTTTATAAAAATGCCTTAGTTTTTGCTTATCCTGGAATGTTTTCATTACACCATTGTATTTGATTGATAGCTTTGCTGGATAAAGATTCTTAGTTGGCAGGTTTTTTTCTCTCAGTTTTTTATATACGTCCCTCCCATTGCCTTTTTGCATGCATGGTGTCTGCTGAGAGGTCAGAGCTCAATCTAACTTGCTTGCCTTTGTATGTAACACTTCTATTTTCCGTAGGTGCTTTCAGGAGTGTCTCCTTATCTTTGATTTTGGAGAGCTTGATTATGATATGTCTCAATGATTTTCTTTGGGGGGGGGTGCTCTATTGTTCCTGGGGTTCATTATGCTTCTTGAATGTTTATCTTTTCACTTTT
>NW_006410415.1:2912-9381 GCF_000296735.1 Chrysochloris asiatica | reverse complement strand
TAGCCTAATATGAGTATGACTTTAATGTCATCTCTTCAGCTTCTTGCCTTCAAAGCTGCCTGAGAGATTTCAAGTTGCCACTGTTGGTTATTATGCTGTACTTTAGGATTTAATTTAATTTCATCCTTTTTTCTTTTTAAACTCTCTTTCCATCTCTATACCCGTGTCCTGGCCTTTCCCATAATTAAGTGTTTGCTCAATCATCTAGCCTGGGCAACTGATTAGAAAAGATCTATATTTGTGGAATGGCATAGAGGATGGGGAACAAGGCAAATTATTGTTGACATCATATAGAGCTTGGCTGAAAACAGAGATTACAAGATGTTTCCTTGTATTTCATTCAATATGCAAAAGTATTAATTAAACTTTGTGGATCACAAGAAACTATGTATAAATTTTTCTGAATAATGGAAATTCACAAACTGTTAATTGTGTTCTTGAAGAATCTGTACATAGACTAAGAGGAAATTGTTCAAACAGAGCAAGGTAATACTGTATGGTTTAAAATTATGAAAACTGTATGTCAGGACTCTATCCTTTCACCATATTTACTCAATCTGCATGGTAAGAAAATAATCAGAGAAGCTGAACTATATGAAGAAGAACGCAGCATTAGAATTGAAGGAAGGTTCATTAGCAACCTGCAATATGCAGATGACATAACCTTGCTTGCTGAAAGTGAAGAGGATTTGAAACACTGACTGAAGAAAATCATAGACTAAAGTTTTCATTAAATTACATTTTTAAGCTTTTATTGTGAATTTACTGATAGCTACATGGGAGAGCATCAGTTTTGCACTCATCTTATGATATTTCATTTCATTGCAATGATTACAATGCCCTCCATACATCATCATGCTTCTATTCCTTCTGGTTGGGTTTTCTTTTTATTTTCTTGTTTTTATGGACACAAAAACACTCAGGAGTATATAACCATTTAAAACAACCAAAGGGCACATTCTACAAGCCTGCCTCCTAGCAAACACACAGCCTTTATCTTTCCATGAGTCTAGAGTCCTCAGCTGCTCTATCTCTCCATGTCATCATCTCTGCCTCCATCTCTGGTATCCATGCTTCTCTGGTTAGGGTCCCACATTCCACTCATGCTCTTCTTCCTTGATGGTCTTAGGGTCCTCTGTTCCTGGAATGTAAGATTAACTACTCTCCTCTTTATGTTACAAAACTTCTACTTTTTGTGATAATTGCATTTATTCATGATAACAATTACTCACTATTGAATCATAAGACCCTTCTAGACAAGATGGAAATTATTTAGTGGGGATTCTACCTTCCTCTAAGGAGCTTGGTAGCGTAGTGGTTACGAATTGGGCTGCGAACCGCAAGGTCAGCATTTCAAAACTGCCAGCTGCTCTGCGGGAGAAAGATGAGGCTTTCTGCTCTCATAAAGATTTACAGCCTCGGAAATCCTGTACAGGGTCGCTATGAGTGGAACCGACTCCACGGCATACACCCACCACCACCTACCCTTCCCCTGCATACTCTGAAAATAAACTCCTACTTGAAAACTTGTAAGTTAGCCACTTTGTGCCTTCATAGTCCCCCGAAACACACATTTGAGGTAGCCAATGTCTAAATTGCTCATCCTATCTATACTGTATAAGGAGCTCTGGTAGCGTAGCGGTTACAAATCGGGCTGCGAACTGCAAGGTCAGCAGTTAGAAACTACCAGCTGTCCCACGAGAGAAAGACGAGGCTTTCTGCTCCCATAAAGATTTATAGCCTCGGAAACCCTGTACAGGGTCCCTCGCTATGAGTCAGAACCGACTCCACGGCACATAACCACCACTACCACCATCAACCCTGTATATCAAGGGGATAGGCTTGATACTTGATGTGAAGACTCTTTCCCACTTGGTTGGTATTTTGAAGTATTACATCCATAAGTATAGGTCAAGTTCATCAAATTGCAGCAATTTATACTTGGCTCCTTCATTATATTTCTTTATCTTACTGTAGTCAAGCTCTGGTCATTAAGCCATGGAAGCTAGGTCAAATGGGTGCTATCTGCAACGTTGGACATTCTTGTGTGTCTCCACTCACTAAATATCAACTGGACACTTCACTCTCATTAAGTTACATTTTAATGTAAAAAAATGCAAAACAAAAACTCTCAAAACTGGTCCAATAAACTACATCATGATAAATGAAGAAAAAAATTGAGGTTGTTAAGGATTTTGTTTTTGTTGGATCCACAATCAATACTCACTGAAGCAGCAAAAGACCTGTTAAAATATTAAAGAGCAAATATGTCACTTTGAAGACTTAGAAAAATCAGAGAAGAATTGATGCATTTAAATTATGATGTTGGCAAAGATTATCGCATTTTATTTCTTCCTAGAAGAAATAATAAATTGTTTTGCAAGAAGTAAGCCAAAATGCATCATTTCTAATGTAAGGAAAACTAGACTTTGTCTCATATACTTTGGATGTATTATCAGAAGGGATCAGCCTCTGAAAAAAAGAACATCATATTTGATAAAGTAGAGGGACAGTGAAAAAGAGAAAGAACCTCAACGAGATAGCTTGGCAAAGAACCTACAACAATGGTTTCAAAAGTAACAATTGTGAGGATAGTGCTGGACCAAGCAGTGTTTTGGTCTGTTGTACATAGGGGCTACTATGAATTGGAATTGACTTGATGGCCCTTACAACAACAAGAACATGTTCTATAATTCTCTGTATTGTCTAATAAAATCAAACACAAAAACCCTAATCTCTTTAAAACTCCCTGTCTATAATCAGCATCCTCCCAAAACTTAAAAATCTCTTCAGTTTTTGATATAATGTCCTTCTTTATGTATTTTTTTCTTTTTTTGTCAGTCTGTAGTTTTCCTGGACCTTAAAGAGAGACTAGAAGTCATGATTTTAAAGTGATATTTTTTAACTATATAAATACATGGTACTTCTGTTGCTTTTGTGCACAAAAGAAAGCATTCTGTTAAGTAATTGGAATTACTCTTTTAAAGCTAATTTTAGCAGAAACTTATTGAAAAGATTTTACCAGCCCCTAAATACCAATTTTGGGTTATTGTAGGCTCCTCCTATAATTGAGATGTTACATCCCAATGAGTAAATACAATTTGAAATGAAAAACCTATTTCCAGTATTTTTCTTAGACTATTCAAATGCTCTACAATTTGTAACGGAAGTCACTAATGACTTAATATGAAAAGTGTTAAACTTTTTGTTTAATACAGAAATAGATGAACAGAGTAAACAGTAAAAAGAAAATTGGCATTGGTGTAAATAATTTTGTATTTGGTGGGTAGGTGGTACGGTCTGTGTATAAAAAGACATTTAAGCTGTACACAGTGAAGAAATCTGTTTAAATTTATTGAATTGTTTATATGATTATGATGGCTGATGTTAAGAAGATTTCAGACCATTTTCAAAAGCAAGATGCTTATTCATTTACCCAGCAACAGTCTGGGAAATATAATTGATAGCAGCTGATGCAGTGATAACACCAGACCTCAGTATAAATGTCAACAGAAAAAGGAGAGTTGTTTGTTCAGATGCTTGTTTTTTGTGTTTTTTTCCTCTTTAGTGAGAGAGAGCTCTCTCCAACAAAGCAAACTGCTTCAAAGAAAGAACCAGAATAAATGCTACTACTTCACAGATTATCCAGATGTTAGACTGGTAACTCTGGGAAGCAAGCAATCAAGAGACTCGATTCATTTGAGATATTATGTCTCTTACCTTGAAAAATGCTAATTATGTGAGACTGTTATTGAAACATTAGAACACTATCTTTTAAGTATTCAGGCTAAGATAGAGGTCAAAAGAATTTTTGTGCTCAACTCCAATTGTAAACTAAGTGTTATTAACCACCTTTTTTATGTAAGAACCTATATCAAGTTTTGAGGATACAAATGTAAGGAACATGTTCTATTATTTCAATGACTTCGTTACCTGTCCAACTAAACAGATATATCAATTTGCAAGTATGAGACTATGCAATAAATGTATATAGTAGAGTTCTGATGTGGCTTTGTAGGGTAAGCGCAGGACTGTAAAGTCAGTTTGAACCATAAGGCAGTTAGTTTGAACTCACCAGTGACTTATTCAAAACCCTATACTGGGTCTCTATCAATCAAAACAGACCCGGTGGCACTTACCAATAACAATATATATATATATGTATAGTGGTGATGGTTATATGCTGTGGAGTTGGTCTGACTCATAGCGGCCCTATTTAGTATTTCTGAGGCTGTAAATCTTTACAGGAGCACATAGCCTCATCTTTCTCCTGCAGAACACCTAACAGCTTCAAAATGCTGTCCTTGAGGTTAGAAGTCCGATTGGTAACCACTACGCTACCAGAGCTCCAAATATATATATATATTTATATACAAGAATAAAAAAGCAGTGTTAGTATATACAATAATACAGACATCAGTCATGATGTCAGTGTGTGAACTGAATAGTCAAATTCTCACAGTCAACCTGACATGAAGTTAGTAAAGTGACCACTTATAAAGTACTTCCAGGGGGAAAGTTATGATGTTTATGTTTAAATACATTAAGTAATCCTGGATAAAAGACATCCAAATGTTGCTATTTTGGAACATAACCGCATAATGATTATCTCCTGAAACAGCTTTATTTAATAGTGTTATATTTTTATTGAAGTGTTCTATGTCTGCACTAGCCAGTACAAATTGCAACTCGTCACATGTGGCTTTTAGCCACTTTAAAATGGCCATTGTGATTGAGAAACCAAATTTTAAAAAATTTATAATTAATTTAAATGCATATAACCACAGTGGTTGGTAATTATTGTATGGGACAGCATAGCTCAGAAACTTAAACTCTGCTCAAGTTCCCAGAAATTTTCAATCAGCTTTTATTGACTTATTATTCATATGAATATAAATAAATATAAATGAGAAATCAAGATAAGTAGGCAAGTTTTCATTGTGAAGAAATAGAGATTGGCTATTGAGAAAAGTGGTATTTGAGGAATAGATGAGAACTTAAAAAAATAAAATCTAAGTACTCTTAGAGAAGTTTCTTAATTAATCAATACACAAATGCTCACACTTTTTTTTTTAATTTTTAAAAAATATTAGAACACTAAGTCCTGGTGTGACGCTGTGGGTTAATGCATCAGACTGCAAAGTTGTTCAAGTTCACCAGCTATTCCTTGGAAACCATACACAGGGTCTCTATGGGTCAAATCGACTCTATGGCACTTATCAACAATAACAAAATGAAGACCATAAAAAAGACTGAGCAAAAGAGGGTAAAAACAGACCATTTGTGAAGGAACAAGTAAACAGAAAAGTATCACATATCTCATTAAGATACTGGATTCTGGAAAACAATCATGTTTCCCCTTTCAGTTATAAGAGAAAATGATTCTTACCCATTTAAAAATGATCTCCAAGTGTGGCATACTTCCTGGTGAATCTGGGAAGTCCTTATAATTAGTAGAATGCAGTGGAAATGACACCTCATGATACATGATACTTCTTGCAAAACAATTTATGCTTTTTCGGCAAAGCTGAAAGTCATGCTATGAATATATCAAGACATCAATGATTTTAGAAAAGCCCAAACTAGCTTTGTAGAAAGGAGATATGAAGAGAGCATTCAGTGATAGCTGATACAGCTATCACAACTTAGCCCTCCAGATAGAGATTGAAGTAGCCACTTTGGAATTTCAAACAACAGGAACACTAAGTAGAGAATTAAGACTTAGATATTTGACCCTACTCAACTTGTCTGAGGAATTTGAAACACTTCAGTCGAGGCTACAAACACTCTGAAGTAGAAAAGAACTATTGTTGCTGCGTCCTACTAAATTCTAGACTCACAGAATGATGACTTTAAAATGATTGTTGCTTTTCTCCAAAAAGTTTTGGGTGTTTTTTAATGAAAAAATAACCATGAATAGAAATTATTAAGTGTGAAAACAGAATCAATACATTTTCAGCAAACAAGGACTTAAATTTTACTTACCACATGCATTGTCCTGGAAAGTTCCTTGAGGACATAGAATAGCAAACATAGGGCATAAAATAATAGCAAGAAATTTAAGCAAATCTAGAAAATAGTGAAGAGAGTACAGCTGTGTATCATTATAAAAAAAAAAAGTATGTCACGGAGCAAACTGACAAAGGGACGAAAAAGAGAGGACACAATACAAATCCTCTTAAAAGAGAATTAAAAAAATATCAGATGATGAGACTGAGAAAACTTGAGTAATATTAAACAAAATTAGTGAAGGCAAAAATGAAGGCAATTTAAAATTACAGAAACTATTATATCAATGCTAATTTGAAAGAATTAGCAAAGAACAAGGCACCAGGAATTGATGGAATAAAAATTGAAATCTTTCAGGAAAGTGAGGCAGCACAGGAGACACTCATCTCTGCCAAGAAATTTGGAAGACAACTGTCTGGCCGACTGATTGGAAGAGATCATTGTTTATGCCCATTCCAAA
>NW_006410415.1:0-1592 GCF_000296735.1 Chrysochloris asiatica | reverse complement strand
TATTATTTGGCTGTGCAGTGAAATACACTTATATAATCAACTACTTGTCTGTCATTTTGTCATACTGTGGCGGCTTGTGTGTTGTGGTGATACGCTTCACTATCAGCTCTAGCCCTCTGTGGCTATGTCCTTGTCCATTGTCTTGGGAGTCCCTAGGTCTTACAATATTTCAGACCAACCAGTCCTTGTCTTCTCTCTTTCATGTCCAAGTTCACAGGAGTCTATGGAACATGGTCAAACTTAGCCTATATCTTCATTACTGCCTTTTCTCCCCTCACCAGTATACCAACTTGGTCACCAACAAACATACATGCCTGCTTGTTTGTTCCCTTTGAGTCTTGGAGGGGGTTTGTCCTGAGGGACTTGATTGCTTGCCTTGATGGTTCCCTGCAAACAACTTGCTTGCTGTTGTAGTAGCCAGTTAGACTGACATTTTTGTTTTTGATTTTTCCTGCTGGTCTTTCTTTCAAGAAGTATCTTCTGTTCCTCTAGCTACTCTGGGCTGGTCTGCTTGTCCTTTCAAGTGGGAATGTCCCACCTCATAAAGTTCTGGATGGGCCTCAGAATTCTTCCTAAGGTCCTATACACTAGAAAGGCTCCACAAGAAGCCTATTTCACTAGGCAAGTTCTAGAACCCCTTTTAGGTATTCCAGTGAGTTATAGGCTGAAGACGGGCTTATAAGCTTTCTGTAATCATGTTTCCCAATATTCCTTTCTATCCCACTCAAGTGTCTACTTTACAATAGTAGGCAAAGGAAAACAATATTCATAAGACAGTCAAACATCATAACATTACCCTCCCAATATTCCTTTCTATCCCACTCAAGTGTCTACTTTACAATAGTAGGCAAAGGAAATCAATATTCATAAGACAGTCAAACATCATAACATTACCCTCCCCCTTTTTTTTAACCAATTCAGGCTATGTCTTGATCCCTGCATCACAGAGTCCTGTTGTTCCAAGGATGAACATAGATCACTATTTACCTCTATGCCATTTAGCATTTGCAAACCTGCCTAAGTGTTCCCCTATTTTGCTTTCCATCTTCCTCCCCCTTCTTGCATATTGCCCTCCTCAACACCTGAACTGTAATGTGTCTGTCCCCTACCTGTGTTCTATCATCTACTCCCTCTAACCCCTGGTAACTTTTTTTTTCTCTTTTAACATGGTTATCTTTTCTTAAGTTTTTGAATAATGGTGTTATGCAGTATTTGTCCTTTTGTGACTGACTAATTTCACTCAGCACAATGTCTTCAAGGTTCATCCATATTATGTGATGGCTTGCAGCTTACTTGTTATTCTTCAAAGGAATAGAATAATATTTCATTGTGTTTATGTACTGAAGTTTGTTTATTCATTTTTTTCCATTGATGGACTCTTAGGCTGTCTCCATCTTTTTGCTTTTGTGAATAGTGCTGTGATAAACATTGGTGTGCATATTTCTTGTGTTTTGGCTCATATTTCTTGTGTCAGATTAGACTAGACTAGATAGCACCTAACAACATCAATAAATTTCAAAGCACCTTTGATAGTTAGAACAGTTAGTATTTGTTCTGATATATTTGTATGCCACCATTTGTCTGTCAGTTTT
>NW_006410414.1:1353-16593 GCF_000296735.1 Chrysochloris asiatica | reverse complement strand
GGATTCCAAAAGATTAAAACTCTACCCATTAAACAAACAGACACACAAAAAAGCAAATCCATTGTCATCAATGAATTGGGACTCATTGTTGTTGTTGTTGTTGTTAAGTGCCATCGAGTCGAGTCAGTTCTAACCCATAGCGACCCTGTTTAGGGTTTCTGAGGAGAAGCTGGTGAGCTTGAACTGCCCACCTTGCAGTTCAAACGGCTTTGCAGTCTGGCACATTAACCATAGTGCCACACCAGGACTCATAGTGACCCTACTTATAGGTCAGGAACAGCCTCATCTTTCAATTGCAGAGTGGCTGGTGTGTTTGAACCGCCGACCTTGCAGCTAGCAGCCCAAGGTTTAATCAACCATGCTATCAGGGCTCTTCTTTAAAGAAAGTGGGGCATTTAAATTGAGCTTGAGTAGGTGTTCCTCAGTGTATGGGGTTTCCTCTCTTTATAAGCATTGGACTGCCAACCACAACCCCTACAGAGGGGTTGCTGTGAGTTGAAACCTACTCAGTGGCAGTTAGCAACACCACACAGTAGCCGGTCCTCTAAGGAAGACAGAGTTCTATATTTTAGAATGGTTGTTTCGGTGGTCCGTGAGGAAAATGTAATAGAAAAGCTGTTTTTTATTTTTTGTTTATGAATGATCTTCTGTTACACCAGCATTAGAGGATTAAGACAATCACACAAGAAGGATGAGATGAAACCAGCCTTGTGACCTTATCATTTCTAGTCATTGCCTACTAAGTGCTAGAGTTCTGGTGTGGCTCTGTAGGATAAGCACTGGACTGCTAGTGTCAAAGTGGGTGGTTCAAACCCACCATCGTCTCTTCTGAAACCCTAAACAAGGTCGCTATGAGTCCGAACCAATTCCATGGCTCTTAACAACAAGTGCTTGTACAAGATATTCAAAAGATCCTTGCTCTCTTGTAGTTTCCCTTCTTACTGTGATGTAAATTGGTACCTAATGCATGTTATTCATTGGTAATCATTCCTAATGAGTACGTCAGGGTTCCTCTCCTTATTTTAACTTTGTATTATGAATTGAGTGAAGGTTTACAGAGCTGATCATCAGTTTCATATTCAGTAAATCATAAACTTGGCTTCATTATAATTGGACGGTGGGATCCTGGTGTGGCATTGTAGGATAAGCACTGGACTACTAACTGCAAGGTCCAAGGTGCAAACCCACCAACTTAGAAACTCTATACAAGGTCACAATGAGTTGGAACCAATTCAGCAGCGCTTCACAAGAAGTCACTCTAAGGGAGAAAGACGAAGCTATATGTTCTCATAAAGATTGGCAGTCTTGAAAACCATATATGAGGTAGCTAGGATTTGGAATTAACTCAAGGACAGTGGGTAGTAGGTAGCAGAAGAGCTGTGGCTCAAAGGGAGAAAGACGACAACCTTGGAAAACCTATGGAGCTATTCTACTCTATCTGATAGGGTCTCTATGAGTCACTATCATCAACTCACTGACAATAGGTTGGTTTGGTTTGGGGTTTTCAGTAGGTTTTTAGTAGGGGCCCATGAAAATGGCTTCCTTAGCTTTCTGTTATGTATAAGGTTGTGATGAGTCAAGGGCAGTTAATATCAACAAGTAGGCAGGAAGGGATCTTTGGGTGGTGCAAACAGATAATGTACTCTGTTGCTCACCAAAGGTCCAAGTCCACTCAGGTACCTCAGAAAAGGTCCTGGTGATCTATTTTTGAAAACCCAGCTATCAAAAAATGCTGGCATCAGGACTGGAGGAAGACTCATTAATAGGAAGATGATACAACCTTGTTTGCTGAAAGCAAAGAGGATTTAAAATATTTACTGATGAAGATCAAAGACCACAACCTTCAGTATGGGTTGCACCTCAGTGTAAAGAAAACAAAAATCCTCACCATTGGTCCAATAAATAACATCATGATAAATGGAGAAAAGGTTGAAGTTGTCAAAGACTTCATTTTTTTTGTATCCACTATCAACACTCATGGACGCAGCAGTCAAGAAATCAAACAATGTAGTGCATGCATTAGGCAAATCTGCTGCACAAGACCTTTTTAAAGTGTTCAAAGGCAAAGATGTCAGTTTGAGAACTAAGGTGTGCCTGACCTAAGCTATAGTATATTCTATAGCTGCTGTTTTCAATAACCTCATGTTGTTGTTGTTGGTAGGTGCCATTGAGTCAGCACCGACCTTATGCACAGCAGAATGAAACACTGCCTGATCCTGGGCCAACCTCACTACAGTTGCTACACTTGAGTCCACTTGGCCAATCCATCTCACTGGGGGGTCTTCCTCTTTTTCTCTGACCCTCCACCTTACCAAATACAATATCCTTCTCCAGCAACTGGTCCCTCCTGACAATATGTCTGAAGTATGAGAGACCAAGTTTGGCCATCTTAGCCTCCAAGGAGCACTCTGGCTGCACTTCTTCCAACACGGATTTTTTTATTCTTTTGGAAGCCCATGGCACTTTCAATATTCTCCTCCAACACCATAACTCAAAAGCATCAATTCTTCTAAGGTCTTCCTTATTTACTGTCCAGCTTTCGCATGCACATGAGGTTATTGAAAATACCACGGCTTGGGTCAGGCGCACCTTAGTCCTCAAGCTGACATCTTCGCTCTTCAACACTTTAAAAATGTCTTGTGCAGTAGATTTGCCTAATGCGATATGTCGTTTGATTTCTTGACTGCCACTTCCGTGAGTGTTGATAGTTGATCCAAGAAGAATGAAGTCCTTGACAACTTCAATCTTTTCTCCGTTGATAAGAATGTTGTTTATTGGTCCAGTGGTGAGAACTGAAGAAAAAAATTCAAGCCTTGACTTTCATTATTGAAAGATTCTCTGAGCAAATTATTGAATGATGCAGAAAGCATCAAGAGAAGATGAGAGGAAAACACAGAATCACTGTACCAAAAGGAAATGGTTAATGTTCAACCATTACAAGAGGTTGTTCAACGATCAAGAGCCAATGATACTGAAGGAGGAAGTCCAAGGTGCATTGAAGGAAGTGGCAAAGAACAAGGCATCAGGAATTGATGGAATAAAAATTGAAATCTTTCAAGAAAGTGAGGCAGCACAGGAGGTACTCACTCATCTCTGCCAAGAAATTTGGAAGACAACTATCTGGCCGACTGATTGGAAGAGATCCATATTTGTGCCCATTCCAAAGAGAGGTGACCCAACGGAATGTGGAAATCATCAATCTCTTTGATATCCCACGCGAGTAAAGTTTTGCTAAAGGTAATACAGAAGCAGCCGTAAGCATACATTGACAGAGAACTTCCAGAGGTTCAAGCTGGATTCAGAAGAGGCTGTGGAATGAGGATTATCATTGCTGATGTCCGATGGATCTTGGCTGAAAGCAGAGAATATCAGAAAGATGTTTACCTGTGCGTTATTGACTACACGAAGGCTTTTGATTGGATCATGGCAAGCTATGGACAACATTGCAAAGTATGAGTATTCTGGAACACTTAATTGTGCTCATGAGGAATCTGTACCTGGACCAAGAAGCAGTTGTTCGAACAGAACATGGGAACACTGAATGGTTGAAATTTAAAAAGGTGTGCTACAAGGTTGTATTCTTTCACCATACTTATTCAACCTGTATACTGAGCAAATAATCCAAGAACCTGGGTTCTGTGAAGAAAAACGTGGCATCAGGATTGGAGGAAGACTCATTACCAACCTGCAATATGCAGATGATACAATCTTGCTTGCTGAAAGTGAAGAGGATTTAAAACATTTGCTGATGAAGATCAAAGAGCACAGCCTTTGGTATGGATTACATCTCAATGTAATGAAATAGCCTCATATGAATGTGAAAATTGGACCGTGAATAAGGAAGACCTTATTGCTAAATGTGAGTTATGGTGTTGGAGAAGAATATTAAAAGTACCATGGAATGCCAGAAGAACAAACAAGTCTGTGCTGGAAGAAGTACAGCCAGAATGCTCCTTAGAAGCCAAGTTGGTGACACTTTGTCTCTCTTTGTTGTTGTTGTTAAGTCCTGTCCAGTTGGTTCTGACTCATAGGGACCCTGTATAGGGTTTCTGAGGAACAGCTGGTGGTTTTCAATTGCTGACCTTGTGGTTCCCAGTCCAGTGATGATCCTACAGCGCCACACATAGGACATATTATCAGGAGGGGCAGTCCTGGAGAAGGGCATCCTGCTCAGTACAGTGGAGGGTCAGCAAAAAAGAGGAGGGTGCCCAGTGAGATGCACTGGCACCGTAGTAGCAGCAATGGGCTCAAGAATATTGATTGTGAGGTTGGCTCACGACCTGGCAGTGTTTTGTTCTGCTGTGCATAAGGTTACTATGAGTTGGAACTGACTCAATGGCACCTAACAACACCATGGACAGATAACCAACAAGCACATGAAAACACGCTCAACCTCTTTAATGAGTCAAAAGAAATCTTTTGCTGTGGCGTTAATTCCAACTCGTTTTGACCCCATGCATGTCAGAGTAGAACTGCAATCCATACAACTTTCAATAACTGTGACCTTTTGGAAGAAGATCATCAGGGTTTTTCCCATGATGCCTTTGGGTGGGTTTGAATTGCCAGCGTTTGGGTTAGCAACTTTAACCATTTGTGCCACCCAGGGATGCAGAGATGCAAATCAAAACCAAAATCAGATACTACTTTAGCTCCAGTAGAATGGATATGATTTTTTAAAAAAAAAAAAAGAAGAAGAAGAAAGTAACAGGTGTTGGCAAGGATGTGGAAAAATTGGAATCCTCATCCAATGCTAGTGGGAATGAAAAATAGTACAGCCTTTGTGGAAAACATTTTGGCAGTTTCTCAAAAGCTAAACATAGAACTATCATATGACCTAGCAATCCTAAACCTAAATATATTTCCCAAAGAATTGAAAGCAGGAAAGGAACCTGCACACAATTGTTCATTGTAGCACTGTTCACAATAGTCGAAACATGGAAACAAATGTCCGTCAATAAAGGAATGAATAAACAAAATGTGGTGTGTATATCTAACATGTATGTATATTGTTGTTGTTGTTGTTATGTGCCGTGGAGTCGGTTCTGACTCATAGCAACCCTGTACTGGGTTTCTGAAGCTGTCAATCTTTAGGGGAGCAGAAAGCTTCATATTTCTCCCGCGGAACAGCTGGTAGTTTCAAACTGATGACCCTGACTGAGATTAGCAGCCCGATTTGTAACCACTACCCTACCAGAGCTCCTTTGTATATATATAAAACATCATTAATATAAATTCAATGTCTGTCCCCTTTCCCCTCTCTGCCATCCCTGTGGTTGGTAATGTCATTGAATTGGTTCTGTATAGGTTTTCCAAAGCTCTAAATTTTTTTTTTTACTTTTTTATTGTGAATTGAGTAAAGGTTAACAGATAAGATCAACAGCTTTACATTCAACAAATTGTACTCTTTGTTTCATCTCAGTGATTACAATCCCCTCCCTGCAACAACAGTTATCCTACTCCTCCCTCTGGCTTCCCTTTTATATCTTATGTCTCACAAATCATCAAAGCAAAAATATTTGATGTACATATTGTTGTTGTTGTCATGTGCCATGGAGTCGGTTCCGACTTATGGCAACCCTGTACAGGGTTTCTGAGGCTGTAAATTTTTACGGGAGCAGAAAGCCTCATCTTTCTCCTGCGGAACAGTTGGTAGTTTACAAAACAAAAAATATATATTAATTTAAATGTCCTAAGGGCAAGTTCTGAAAGCCAGCCTCCTGGCCACCTGCACACAGACTTACATAGTCTGTGGGCCTAGAGTCAACAGCTGCTCTCTCTCTCCATGCCATCGCCATTGTCACCATTTCTGCTGTCCCTGCTTTTCTAGGTAGGAATCCTCTGTTCTTGAAACGAAAGGCTAACTACTCTCTCCTTTTAGTTACACATCTTCTATAATGACAGTTGTAACAATCACAATTGTAATTACTCACAATTGAACCATAAAAATCTTATCAGCATCCATCCCCCACCCCTTTCACCAGAGCCATCTGGAGAAGAGGAAAACGGTTCAGTGGGGAATCTACCTTAACCCCCTCATTCTAAAACTAAGTACATTCATGAAAGCTTGTAAGCCAGCCACTCCGTGCCTTTACATTGTTGTAGTGCCGTCGAGTGGTTCCGACTCATAGAGACCCTGTATAGGGTTTCCAAGGAGCAACTGGTGGGTTTGAACTGCCAACCTAGTGGTTCACAGTCCAGTGCTGATCCTACAGTGCCACACCATTTTTGATAGCCAGTTTCTAGGCTGCCCGTCCATATCAAGCCAGTACATTGAGGAAATAAGCTTGTTCTTTGATATGAAGGATCCTTCAATTCTGGTTGGAGTTTTGAGCAACTGCATCCATAATCAAAGGTCCAGTTAATCAAATTGTAGCAATTTACACTTGTTTACAATGCCACACATCTCTATCTTCATTTGGTCCAGTTCTGGCCGGCTAGCATGCAAGCTAAGTCAACTGAATACTAGCTGCAAGTTTGGGAGTTCATGAGCGCCTCCCTGTAAATCTTTGCAGAAAGAAAGTCTCATCTCTTCCATGGAGCAGCTGGTGGGCTCAAACCACCAACTTTGTGGTTAGCTGTCCAGTGTTTATCCTACAGAACCATGGAGCTTCCATCCCTGGTAATCACCAATAAGCTTTGGTCTATATATATTCATCAAGACTCTATTTTTCTTTATGAACAAATAAATATTTCAATATGTATGTCTATTGTTAAGTGCTGTTGAATGGACAACCATACAGCTAGCAGTCCAGTGGGAGTCCTGGGGAAATATAGAGTACTGATACATACTATGACATGTATGAATCTTGAAAATATTATGCTGAATCAAATGTCAGTCTCAAGATGAAAAATAGTGTATGATCCCACTTACAAGAAGTAGACAAATGTCTGGAGATTGAAATTTATTAGTGGTTAGCAGTGATGGGAGTGCGGTGGCTCTATAAGACAAGCATTGGACTGCTTGATAACCACAAGGTTGTCAGTTCGAGCCCACTAACTTCTTCTTGGGAGAAAGATGAGGTTTACTGCTCCCGCAAAGATTTACAGCCTTGGAAACTCTATACAGGGTGGGAACCCACTAGATGGCACCTAACGACAGAGATGGGAGGGAGGGGAAAAGGGATAGTTATTGAATGTCTATTAATGATGGTGGAATAATTTGAAAAAGGATAGCTAGTGAAGGTGGCTCATTAGGAATGTTATCAATGTCATTGAATTATGCATGCAAAAATTGTTGAGTTGACAAATGTTTTGCTATATGTACTTTTTATATTGATAATAATAAAAATTTAAAACCCTATGAATCACACACTTCTACTCTGACACGCACGGGGTCTTCCTGAGTTGGTGTGAACTCGATGGCAACTGGTTTTTCAGTTAAAGAAACATGGAGGGAATGGAGGGAAACTTTTGGGAACGCATACTGTTAATTATTATATTAAACCACATATGTAAATCAATAATCGTGTTTTATCCCCACTCTCCGGTATACAAAGGCCTCTTCGCAATTTTCTCAATATCCTTTTCAAGGTGGTTGTTGTTATGTGCCGCAGAGTTGGTTTCGACTCATAGCGACCCTGTACAGCGTTGCCGAAGCTGTACATCTTTATGGGAACACAAAACCTCATCTTTCTCCCGTCGAACAGCTGGTAGTTTCGAACTGTTGACCCTAAGGTTCGCAGCCGGATTCGTAACCCCTACGCTACCAGAGCTCCTTGATACCTGGGCCAAAATGGAGGAGGTGGGACTCCATTTTCCACAGTGCCTCGCGGGTGCGTCCGCTGCGCTTGCGCTACGCGGTGCCCCCGCTACCTCTTGGGAGTTAGAGTCATCTTTTTTCTAAACCCGTCTCGCTAGCCATCTTTCCCCGCCTCCAAATTTGGCTCGTGCTGCCTTTTGGGAGTTGTAGTCCGTGGCCACCCCACACTCCAATTCCCAGCGGGCGTTGGGGCGGGAACCCGGAAGGGGAGGCTGAAGAGGAGCGAGTGGGGGAAACTCGCGTAGCCTAGCTAGCCGCAGCGCGGAGAGATGGTGAGGACCCCGGGCGGGAGCCGGGGGCGCTTGAGAACGGAGACAAGAGTTCGGGACCAGGTGGTGAGAGAGAAGAAGCAGGGGCCAAGGAAGGGGCTGGGCGAGGGGAGATCACTTGGGGGAGGGATTTAGGGAGGAATGGGAGCTGGAGGGATCTATGGAAGAATGGAGGCTGGGGAGTGGGTTTATGTGTGAGGAGGGAGTTGAGCTTTGAGATTTGCTTATGAGGGGTCTCAGAGATTGGGGGTGGGTGGGCTGAGTTCGAGAATGAGCTCGGCATCCAGGCAGAGGGCTCTAGAACAGGCAATTTCGAGGGAGTTATCCTGGGTGTGCTGTGAAAATCGTGGCGATCCCAACTAGAAAAGTGCCAGGGTCTGGTGGTTTCCAGGGAGAGACCAGCTGTGGATGGGGTGGGTTGGGGCGTCCTTATCATTTTGGAGGCAGGAGAGTAAGTTGCGGAGGTGGCAGAGAAAAATCCGTAGTTGTGAACTAGGGCTGGAAAGGGTAGAGAGTGTGGGCTAGAGGCCTGGTGCGATGATAGCTTCTTAGTTCGTCCTGAGACACCTGATGAATTGAACAGCTACGGAACTGTAGGATAATGTGTCTAGAAGGGGCCATTTGTTGTTGTTGTTGTCAAGTGCCATCCGGTTTTGTTCCGACCCATAGCGATCCTTTATAGACACACCCTTTTATACCCTTTCTTGCTCAGTGGGACTTAGAAAAGTGTCTGTTTGTGCAGTCTGGCCTTCAGATCTCTTCAGATGTTTTTATTCTGCCACGCCTTTGTGACCCAGGCAAGCCTCCAGTCTGCGCCTCGGTGCCCTTATCTGTATCCTGGGAACCACAAGCCTTCTCTGAGAGAAGGATAAAGGGAGGCTCCATCAGAACACTGGTGTAAGTGGGAGAGTCTTGGCTCAGTCTTCAATCTCACCCCAGGAATGTGACTGGGTCACAGGTGCTAAAAGATTCCCGCTCTTGTAGTCCAGCCCCTTGGGGCATTAAACCTGACTCTGAGCTGGACACACCCCAACTCTGAAGCCTTCAGGGGCTCCCCACAGCTGAGATCCAGTTAACACTTAAACACTTATGGTTTACAAAGTGTCTGGCCCTGTTTTTGCTGTTTCTGTGGATTAACTCATTTAATTCCAGCACTACCCTAAGGTGTAGGGGTTTGCTGTTGCCGTCATTTTACTGAAAGATTTCAGAGGTACAGAGAAGTCAAGCAACTTTCTCAAGGGCACCCAGCATTAAGTGGATTCCAACTCAAGCAGCCTGGCATAGAATCTGTATTTTCACCACCGTTATCCAGTCCCTTCTCAGACTGGGAGTGCTGTGGCTGTGTAGGATAAGCACTGGACTGAACCACAAGGTCAGCGGTTCGAGCCCACCAGCCACTCTGTGAGAGATAGATAGGCTTTCTGTTCCCACAAAGATTTACCGCCTCGGAAACCCTATACAGGGTCGTTATAAATAATAATTTATAAATTTATGATTATAAATCAGAACCTACTCAAATGGCATTTATCAGCAACAAGAGAGTTCTTGTGAGTTGGAATTAGCTCGATGCCAACAGGTTTCTCCTCATAATAAGTAGGGTTTTAAGAATCCAGACTTGCGAATTGACGTAGTCTGAATGTTGAATTTGAGTTCTTCCATTTGCTTGCTGTGTGTGACTTAGGGCAAGTCTTTTGGACTCTGAACTTTAGTTTCCTTATGTATAAAATGGGACCAGTAACTGTAGGGGATATATTTGAGTGTCTTCCAACCCCAAAATCTTTTCCAGCACTGTCTTAGTGTGCCGCTGTAAGGTTTTCATTGTAAGGTTTTCATTGGCTTTTGTTTTTGTTTTTGTTTTTTGCCAGTTGATTCTTCCTAGTTTGTTTGGAAGTTCCACTGAAATCTGCCCAAAATGGGTAATCTTGCTGGTATTTGAATACTGGTGGCATAGCCTCCAGCATGATAGCAACACACAGGCTACCCCAACAATATGACAAACTGAAGACACAGTGACTGCAACAATGGGCGCATGCGTATCTACTATTGTGAGGATGGCGCAGGACTGGGCATTATTTGATGCTATTATACATTGGGTTGCTGTGAGTCGGATCTGACGCTATGGCACCTAACAACAACCTTAGGAGAGAGAGAGTTTAGGACAGTGTGTGTATTCAGTGTTTGGAGTCGAATAAGTGCCTCAGTTCATGTTTTTGAACTTGAATGGGAACCGGACCCAAGGGAAAGCTATTGGAGAGGGACTAGTGAGAGAGGCTTCAGGGAGGCTTCTCTTTTCACCCACTCACCCAATATCTTGCCCCTTCTCACTCCCTACCCTCTCCTCCTGGACTTCTAGCTCTAAAGGTGATTCCTTAAGAGTTGCTCAGAAACCTGACCTGTTCTCATCTTCATCCCCAGCAAAATATAAATAATTCACTGGTCGATGCCTGGCTTGGCCCAACTCCTGGTTTGTTGGCAATAAGAAAGTGTTTCTAGCTATTACCCAGTTTGTGTGTATTCCGTCTTTTGGTTACCAGGACCTTGCTGAGTAGCTTGGTAAGTTCAGTACAATGGATTGCTTTGATGTGACTTTTCTTGCTATTGTAACTCCCCCAATTGATTGGGTGGAGCTATGCAAATATGCTGCTTGTGGCCCACTAAGGGGATTGGACAGCTTGCTAATAAGGCAAATAAGGTACATGACATCCTTGTTAGGGGCGGGGGAGAATCATGCAAATAAGATATCTGGACTCCTAACTGGAGAATTGGTCAGTTTTGCCATCCCCCTAGGCTTTAAATGAGCCATCCGAGAAGTCTTACCACCAAGAACAAAATCCTTAACAGCACGAAGTCCCTAAGCTGAGAACCTCCTAGGTCCCTGAGACAGAGAGAGAGCTGTAACACTAGAGACAGCACAAGACGACAAAAAGTGGCAGGAGAGCTACAGCGGCAGCACAGGTAACAAAACCTGGGCACCAGCAGAGGACTGGGTTGCTTGGCCCAGGAACCTGGAAGCGGTTGAGCACCTTCAGGCAGAAGGCTTCCTGGAGGAGTGGAGTACCCTCCAGCATTTATTGGTGGAGCCCAAGAGCTCTGTCACGCTTCCTGGAGTAGAACAGAGAGAGGTGTGTCAGAGGGCACTGCTGCGAAGAGCGAATCCTGAGCATTACTTACTAATCCTGAATTGTAACCTGCTATTTCCTTAATACACCCCCTAATTGTGAGTATGGTCTCTGAGTTCTGCAGCTAAGTATTGAACCCAGCAGAGATGTGGAGAGGGTCATGGAAAGGGACAGCTGGTGTAGAAATTGGTAATAAAGATGGAAGCATGGCTGACCTCTGGGAATTCACAGGAATTAGCTTTGGGCTGTTGATACTGATAATGATTCCTTCTCAGTCAGACATTTCCGTGCCACTATTTTTACAACAGATTTATAATTTACCTTTGAAACCGTTTGGTTCGTTTGCTGTGAACTCCTTGGGGAGTTTCTCTCTTAAGTTCTGGGTCTCTCCTCGTAAAGTTTATGGGTAAATACAGTGGAGACAGATAGGTCCAGCTGCAGATCCCCACCTCTGCGGCTGTGTGCCCTTGGCCAAGATGCTTTCTCAGTCTAGATCTAAGTTTTCTCATACATAAAATGGGGCTACCTGTGAACCACCAGGCTTCTCTAAGTTGATGAGACAATGTATGTAAGATGCCTGGTGTGTATGAAAACAAACAAAAATTAAACCAATTACCACTGAATATTTCTTTTAATGAATAAAGAGGTCCTTCTATGGTTAAAGGAGCCCTGGTGGTGCTGTGGGCTAAGTGTCGAACTGCTAACTGCAAAGTCAGTGGTTCAAACCCACCAGCTTTCCTGGGAGAAAGAGCAGCTCTGCTGTGTCCTATGGGGTCACTAGGAATCAGAATGGACTCGATCGCTGTGGGTTTCTGTGATTGTTATTGTTGCAAGAAAAATCTGTTGAGTTTGAGCCTGGGTTTGAATCCTGCTTCTGGCACTAACCAACTGTGAGGTTAGTGAACTATTGCAAGGAACTGAACTATTGTGGACCTCGGTTTCCTCATTAGGCAAATGAGGATGCAATCTGTAGTATAGTCCACAGGGTTCATCAAAGCACACCAAAACCACTGGCGTCAGGTCGCTTCGGACTTACAGTGACCCTTTAGAACAGAGTAGAACCGCCCCTTTGGGTTTCCAAGGCTGTAAATCGTAATGGGAGCTGACAGCCTCATCTGTCTCTCGTGGAGCGGCTGGTGGGTTTGAACTGCCAATCTTGTGGTTAATAATGCAACGCTTAACCTGTTGTGCCACCAGACCTCCATACGTGCCGTGCTTTAAACTGAGCCCCTTGCCCCTGGAGATACTACTATTATAATGTTGTTGTTGTTGTGAAGTGCCGTCGAGTCGGTTCTGACCCACAGCGACCCTGTATAGGGTTTCCGAGGGGCAGCTGGTGAACTTGAACTGCTGACCTGGCTTTGCAGTCTGGCACATTAACCCACAGTGCCACACCAGGACTCCATTTCAATGTTAGGACAGCTTTTTTTTTTTAAATCACTGTTTCTTAATGGTTAAAATTCCCGTAATAGAATTAGTTATTTTAAAGTGAACCATTTTATAGCATTTGGTACACTTGCAGCATTGTGTAAACATCACCTCTATTTGGTTCCGAAACATTTCCATCACGTCATAACCCCGTTGCCCATTCAACAAGGAGCCCTGGTGTTGCAGTGTTTAAGTATTTAGCTGCTAACTGAAAGATGGGTGGTTCGAATTTACCAGCCGATCTGTGGGGTAAACATGTGGCAGTCTGCTTTCATAATGATGACAGCTTGGAAACCCTTCGGGGCGGTTCTGCTCTCACCTACAGGCTCGCTCGGAGGTGGAATTGACTCAGATGACAACAGGTTTCAGTTTTTATTTGTTTATTCTCTCCTCCTCTCAGCCCTGGGGAATCACTAATCAGCTTTTTTTTAATGTTTTATTGTGAATTATGTGATAGTTTACATGGGAGAACATTAGTTTTACATTCATTCTATTGTATATCGTTTCATTGCCATGATTACAATCCTCTCCATGCATCATCAACCAACCAAAGGGTATACCCCTGCAAGCCTGACCCCTGGTCATCAGCACACAGCCCCTCTCCTTCTCTGTGTCTAAAGTCCCCAGCTGCTCCATCTCTCCACGTCATCATCTCTGCCTCCATCTCAGGTCATTGAGCAGCTTTTGTCTTCATTTACCTATTCTGGACATTTCATATAAATGGGATCATACAATGTTTGTCCTCATGTGTCCGGCTTATTTTCCTTCCCATCATATTTTTAAGATTTATTCATATTGTATTTTGTTGTTGTTAAGTGCTATCAAATTGTTTCCGACAGATAGCGACCCTGTGTAGGGTTCCCGAGGAGTGGCTGCTGGATTTGAACCACCAACCTTGCGGTTAGCAGTCCAGTGTAGTGTATGTTGATGTTAACTGCTGTCAAGATGGGTTTGACTCATAGCCATTTTATATAGGGTTTTCGAGGAGTGGCTGGTGAGTTTGAACCGCTGACCTTGTGGTTCAAACCAACCTTGCAGTCCAGTGCTTTATACATTGCCACACGAGGACTCCCGTGTAGTATGTATCAGGACTTTATTCCTTTCTGTGACTGAATAGTATTCCATTGTGTGGATCGACCACATTTTGTTTATTCGATCTCGTTCGTTGATGGACCTGTGCGTTGGTCCTCCATTCGATGGTGGTGGCTAGTGTTGCTATCAACTGTGAAGGCTGTATGTATCTGCACCTTTGAGTCCCTGCTGGCCAGTCTTTGGGCTATATACTTAGGGGTAGAATGGCTGGATCATGTGATCATTCTCAGCAACCCTGGTGGTTTAAGACTCATCTGCTAACTAAAAGGTTTGCAGCTCAAACCCACCCAGCCGTTCCTAATGAAGAAGATTTGATGATCTGCTTTCGTAAAGATTGTAGCCTTAGAAAACTCTATGAGATCCTTTGACTCTTTTACACGCAGTTACTCGGAATAGCCACCCAACAACAACAATGTGATCATTCTATGTTTTTAACTTTTTGAGAAATTGCCAAACTGTTTTCCATAGCAGCTGCCCCATTTTACATTCCCACCAGCAATGGACAAGGGTTTATTTCTCCTTATCCTTACCAATACTTATGGGGTTTCTTATTCTTATTATGGTCATCCTGGGGGGGTGAAGTAGGAGAGGTTTGTGATTTTGATTTGCATTCCTGCTGGGACTCTGGTGCAAGGTGTTCACCTTAAGATTTGAACAACTGTCTTATTTTTCCTGGAGTTCTGGTGTGGTGCTGTGGGCTAATGCGTCAGACTGTAAAGTTGTTTGAACTACAAGGTCAGTGGTTCAAGCTCACCAACTGTTCCTTGGAAACCCTATACAGGGTCGTTATGGGTCAGAATTGACTTGAAGACACTTAACAACAACAGCAATTAATATTCCTAGAGTCCTGGTGTGGTGCTGTAGGATAAGTACTAGACTGCAAGGTTGGTTTGAACTTCAGGGTTGGTGGTTCAAACTCACCAGCTGCTCCTTGGAAACTCTATACAGGGTCTCTATGAGTCAGAACAATAATTATGACTCCTGCTGTGCTGCTGTAGGATCAGTACTGGACTGCGAACCATAAAGTCTGCAGTTCAAATCCACCAGCTGCTCCTCGGAAACCCTATCCAGGGTCGCTGGGAGTTGGAACTGATGCCATGACACTTAACAACAACAACATTTTTCGCGGATCCACAATCAGTGCTCATGGAAGTAGCAATCTAGAAAACTAAACAATGGCTTATTTCCCTGGGCAGATCCACTGTCAAAGACCTTTAAAGTGTTAAACAGTAAACATATCACTTTGAGGACTAAGATCTGCTTGACCCAAGCCATGGTATTTCCTGTTGCATGTGAAAGCTGGACAATGAATAAGGAAGATCAGAGGAGAATCAATGCACTTGAATGATGGTATTGGCGAGAAATTTGAATATCCCATGGACTGTTGGAAGAAGTACGGCCAGATTGCTCCTTGGGTGCAATAATGTTGTTGTTGTTAAGTGCCGTCGAGTCGGTTCCGACCCATAGCGACCCTATACAGGGTTTCTGAGGGTGTAAATCTTTACGGGAGTAGAAAGCCTCATCTTTCTCCCGCGGAGCTGCTGGTAGTTTTGAACCGCTGACCTTAAGGTTC
>NW_006410414.1:0-1253 GCF_000296735.1 Chrysochloris asiatica | reverse complement strand
TTGGAGTCAGTTTCATTTCAGAACATGAAATAAAGAGCTTTCTTTGGTCATTTATTTTCAAACTCTTCTTCATAATCCCAGTGCTCTGTATGTTGAGACTCCTTGGTGCCAAGTGCTTTACTGACTTAATCTCAGTGAATCATCCACTAGCCTAGGTCTGCTGGTGGTTGTTAGCTGCTGCCCTGTGACTCCAACTCAGCAACCCCATCCATGTACAGCAGAATGCAACTTGGCCCAGTCCTACGCCACCATCACCATCATAGGCCTGCTCGAGTCCCTTGTAACAACAGCCTCGGTGTATCTTGAGAAGCTTCCAACCCAGGGGGTTCATCTTCCAGCGTCCTACTGGTCAATGTTCTGTTGTGCTCCATAGTGTTTGCAGACATAGATTTGCCAGACCTTTCTTCCCAGTTTCTCTTAATCTGGACGCTCCACTGAAACTTGTCCACCAGTGGCATAGCATCCAGTATCACCCATAGATACCTGCAGCTGTTATAGCTCCGTTTTACAGTGGAGGAAACTGAGGCATTGAGGTCACATGCCCACAAATAGCAAAGCTGTGAGGCCTGCAGCCCCAACCTGGATTCTTTCTGGGTCCAGAATCTCTAGGTGCTGAAGTTTGAATGATTCGTGACTTTGGAAAGCTGTTCCTGAGAAAGGAAAACTTGAGGGAGAGGGGCCAGCAGATGCTGAGGCCCAATGGATAAGGTGTGCATGTCGCATGGGTCAGGATTATGGGAAAGGGGACATCAGGGTGAGGCCAGGAAGGAACAGGACCAGAGACGCAGAGTCCTGGTGTCCTGTTAATGAACCCTGTGTGAGTCTAGCCAAGTGTATTCCCTAAACACCTGCTTTGTGCCCAGCCATTTGCTGGGGCTCCCTGAGGAGGGGGGTCACCTGGGCCAACATTGGGAGTCAAGCATCTGCTCTTATCATATCATGGATGATTTCCTTCCTTTCTTCTTTTTCTAACTTCCTTTGTTTTTATTTTGGAAAAGAAAGTCAAACGTGTTGCTGTTGAGTTGATTCCCACTCAAAGCAACCCTATAGCGCAGAGTCCAGCCGTTCCACAGGGTCTCCAAGGCTGGCTGTCATCTTTACAGCCACATCTTTTTTCAGCAAAGTGGCTACTCGGTTCAAACCGCTGACCTTTCTGTTAGCAGGTGAGTGCTGAACCACTCTGCTACCAGAGTGTGTTTGCATACCCCCCTTTGTCTCTCTCTCTCTCTCTCTCTCTCTCTCTCTCTCTATAT
>NW_006410413.1:16382-16992 GCF_000296735.1 Chrysochloris asiatica | reverse complement strand
GTGCCATCGAGTCAGTTCCGACTCAAAGTGACCCTGTATAGGGTTTCCGAGGAGCAGCTGGTGAGCTTGAACCACCAACCTTATAGTTCAAAGCAACTTTGCAGGCTTGTGAATTAACCCACAGTGCCACACTAGGGCTCTGTTTTCCTTGTTAGTGTAGAGAAATTCAATTGATTTTTATGTGTTCATCTTGCACCTGCCCACTTTTCTGTCTTGTTCTATTACTCCCAGTAACTTTCTTGTGGAATCTCAGGGATTTATTTATGTTTTTTTATATATAAAAGATCATGTCATCTTCAAATAGTAATATTTTTACTTCTTCCTTTCTGGTTTATACATCCTTTATTTTTCTTACTCCTTTATCTCTCTGGCTAGGACTTGCAGCACTGTATTGAAAATGCTGATAGTAATGGGTATTCCCATTGTCAAGGGGAATGCTTTCAGTCTTTCTCCATTGAGAATCATATTAGCTGTGATTTTTGCATTGTTATTGTTGTTGTTAAGTGCCATCCAGTCGGGTCCGACACATAGCAACCTTGTATAGGCCAACCAAGGAGTGGCTGGTGGCTTTGAACTGTCAACCTTGCTGTTCAAACCAATTTTGTGATCG
>NW_006410413.1:12885-13637 GCF_000296735.1 Chrysochloris asiatica | reverse complement strand
CCACAGAACTGCTGGTAGTTTTGAACTGCTGACCTTGAGGTTAGCAGCCTGACTCATAACCATTATGTAATCAAGGATCCTTTCCTTTTTTCTCTCTTTATTGTGGTGAGCAGATGTGTTCAATTTCTTTGTGGTTACCCTGAAGTTTACCTTTATCCCCCTTAAGTTTAAAATAGTCTGCTAAATCTTGAAAGTAGCTTAGTTTATTTTATATATGGAAGTGGTACAGTTACATTGATTAACCCAATTTTCATGTATAACTTAATACCTATGGTTCCTTCTGATCAGTATGGTAATTTTGTTTTCCTTTTGTAATCTGTATCTGGGTTGCTATCCAAGTGATGCTGTCTTGTGTCTTTATCTGTTTGTTGTCTTATATACATGGTTCTATTTCTAAAGAACTTTTTATATTTTTTCTGGTTTTTACAAACTTTCTTAATTATAAAATCAAGGAATGTACTAGTTTCATTATTGCTTTTAAAACACAATTTTTCTGAATATATGATTCTAGCTGGTAACTTTTCTTTAGGATTTTACATGTTCATCCATTGCTTTCTTGTCTTCATGGGTTCTGCTTTAGAAATCAGTGCCTTCTCGTCTTGGTGCCCTATTTGGAAGTGATAGTTTGTTTTTCATTTGCCTTTTGATTTATGAAAGTTTATTATATATTTTGGAGAATTTCTTTTGAGTCTTAAACTCTGTGAAAGACATTGAGCTTCTCGGATGGAGACTACTTCATTTTTCATAATGTT
>NW_006410413.1:11420-12475 GCF_000296735.1 Chrysochloris asiatica | reverse complement strand
AATGCAATATGTCATTTGATTTCTTGACTGCTGCTTCCCTGAGTGTTGATAGTTGATCCAAGAAGAATGAAGTCCTTGACAACTTCAATCTTTTCTCCAGAATTTTTATCATATGGTTTCAAAAATTCTCTTTGTATTTTATTTCTCCTGTTCTGAATTCCTATTACATGTAATTATTCATCATGAAGGTGTCGCACATAACTCTTAGGGTTTCTTCATTTGTCGTCAGTTTTTTAATTGTTCCCCAAACAAATTAATATTATTGAATTATTTCTGGTCATTTCTTTCATTGACTCAATTTTACTTCTATGCCACCCCACTGAAATATTTATTTCTGATATTTTATTGTTAATCTTCTGAATTCTGTTTTTGTATAGTTTCTATTTCTCTATTAAGTTTGTCGTTTTGTTTTTGTGGGTTTTTCCATTATCTTTAATTCAATTTTCCATAAACTTTTAAAATTGCCCTTGTATCAATCTTTTGGGTTTCTTATTAGGTAGTTCTATTATTTCTTTCTCAGAAACATTTCTGTCTTTTATTTGTCTTAATTGTTTAAGTCTTCTTATTCTGTTTCTACATATGATTTGTTATTTTCTACTGCCTCCTGGTGTGGCACTGTGGGTTAATTTGTCAGACTGCAAAGCTATTTGAAATGCAAGGTTGGTGGTTCAAGCTCACCAGCTGCTCATCAGAAACCCTGTACAGGGTTGTTATGGGTCAGAATTGACTCGAAGGCACTTAACAACAACAATAACAACTGCCTCCAGGCATTCAGGTGTTTATTTATTTACAAATATTTTGTACTGATTGTATGCTTCTTTATACAAATTTATATACAAACTACTAAAGCCAAGGATGGTGAAATTGCAGAATTCTTCCAACTCCTTCAGTCTGAAATTGATTAGACATACAATTAAGATGTATTGATCATGACTGGTGATTGGAATGCAAACGCTGGAAACAAAGAGGAAGGATCAGTAGTTGGAAAATATGGCCTTGTAGATAGAAATGATACAGAAGATCACATGAAAGAATTTCGCAGGACCAATGACTTC
>NW_006410413.1:0-9405 GCF_000296735.1 Chrysochloris asiatica | reverse complement strand
TGGAAGAAGAACAGCCAGAGTGCTCCTTGGAAGCCAAGATGACCAGATTTCACCTTGCATTCTATGGATACATTATCAGGAGGGAACAGACCCTGGAGAAGTATATTATGTCTTGATAGTTTTGTATTGTTTTGTTTTGGTATGTCAAAAAGCTTTGATTCTTCCCTTTATTTTGAGAATTTTCTTCTTTTTGTATTATTTGAATTGTTTTGTGATAGTGGTCTATGTGTAACTTCCATGGTATTAGTTGACTGGGTGTGATTTCCTCACACAAGTGGCTATGGTGAGTCATGCCCCTGTGTGAGACCTCTGTGCTTAGGCTGGTAAGTCGTCCCTTATACAACTGAGTGGAAGTGGTGAGCAGGTTCTTTCTTTGATGTCGGTCAACAAGTGTTGGGAAGACAGAATCTCTCCACATCTCTTGCTGAATCATATGGTCTTTCTTGGTTGCCCTGATGGTCAGGGAAGAACATCTCCATTGCTGACGTGAAATGGTAGTATCTAAATGGATGGGATAAGCTCTATGTGCATATACAAATTAGAGTCTAAGTAGGTGGTGAGGGGTCAAGGGGATTCCATGCATGTGTAGTCACCTTGTAGAATCTGTCTGGCTGTATGATGTTGCAGCTAATGCATTGTCCTGATCCTTGTTCCTGGCTCTCTCCATGATCTTTGATCACTCGGAACCCTGGAGTGCTTCACACTCCTTCTTGCACCTTCCCTCCTTAGATCTTGCTCATTTCCTGCTCACCTTGCTCCACTCTGGATTTGTCTACACAGTGTTTTTTTTCTCTTACTAAGAATTCTGTGAACTTGTTTCCCCATGCTACTTACCTGGGAATGATGCTCTCTTTGTCTCAAGAGAATGATGTTGCAATGGGCTGAATGGAGTGTGCATATGATCCATATGTGTGCTTGTTAGCTGTTTTCAATTTATTTTCTTTCCATTTGGTGTTTGGCATAATTCTTCATTCTACTGTTTGATGCTCAGGGTTTCACAAATAACAGCTGTGTCAATTTCACTTGGTTTCTCTGCTCTTTGCTGTAGGGGCACAATATTGTGTGTCTGACTAAGCCACAATCTTGGGCCATCTCATTATTGTCATTTTAAATTAATAAGTAAAAATATTTACTTATTATTAATTTAAAGAGTTTAATGTTTTAATTATAATTCTAATAGAGTATCAGCTGTTATTGCCTATCACTGTGGGATAAAGCACTGGACCACAAGGCTGGTTTGAACCTCAAGGTCAGCAGTTTAAACTCACTAGCCACTCCTTGGAAACTCTATACAGGGTCATTATGAGTTGGAACCAACTCGATGACACTTATCAATAACAACATATAAACAAAAATTGGTTGGTGTCCTCAGTAATTTTTTTAAGAGTGTAAATGGACCATGATACTAAACAGTTTGAGAACCAATTATGTAAAGATCAGCCTGAAACAATAATGAATCTGTTTGGACATAGAAGGAGTAGGAGCCACCTAGGGCTATATGACATGGAATGCTTTGAAAGGGTCCCCACCATACGGTATGAATCAGCTTCTTTGAAATTATATGCTTGGGTCATCAGTAGATTTATTCAGATTAGAGTGATGGCCCCTGTTAATATCCATATACCACTACTTCTTTTTTAACCTCAATGTATAAAAATACATAAAACCTATTCAAACAATGACAGTTATATGTGGTTCTTCATTATTGCAGGATAGAGAAAGATTAAAGTTGTTTCTCAGTGACAGCTGGGGAGATAGTAAAATGATGAGTATTTTGGGAGCCTCTCATTAGCTTTGATGTCTCATGATGGCATTGGATGCTTGTAAGTTGTTAGCTAAAATACAGGGTTTTAAGTTTAATTTGAATTTCATATAAATGACAAATTTTTTGATATGTATATCTCAAATATTGCATGGGTCACAGTTACACTGAAAAATAACTTTTTTATCTGAAATTCAATTGTAACTGAGTGTTTTGTATTTTCACTTGCTAAAAATTTGGCAATTCTAGCTGATTAAGAGTAGATAGTTTGCAGCTCAACAAGCAACTTTTGCTTAATTTTCCATTTGTGAAAGGATCAGCTCTATTTAATTTTTCATCCCTTGCCAGAAATTATAGAAACTAGTTGAAATTAAAGAGATCAAAAGTCTTTTTCATACTGAAATTGTATGATATATGTGCATAGTTTTAAAAGCACAGAAAAGACAACTTGGAAATTTTTTTTATCCTAATAGAATCTGTTATCAAGTGATTTGTGTCATATATTTAGTTGCACTGACCAACAGAGAATGTTTCATATTCTTGCTAGTCTAGATCCACTTTTTCTATATATTTTAGTTATTGCATTGTTTCCAATTCATTTCAATTTTAACAGAGAGCACCAATACTCAAACTCATTCATTTATTTAATTCAATTTAACAAGTATAGATTGAGCACCAATTATATGCCAAGCACTGTTAGAGGTACTAGAAATAATAGAATTAATCTAATATATAGAACTATCTCTAAGTGAAAAGA
Organism: Chrysochloris asiatica; assembly: GCF_000296735.1. Lineage (NCBI taxonomy): Eukaryota > Metazoa > Chordata > Mammalia > Afrosoricida > Chrysochloridae > Chrysochloris > Chrysochloris asiatica. The sequence goes on along the minus strand of NW_006410413.1, from coordinate 6,886 downwards.
ACATTCTAGTGTAAGAAAACAGACTATATTGATTAAGCATTGGTAAACACTATCAAAAATAAGTAACTAGGTAAAGTCCTAAGCAGTACAATGGTGTGGGTGAAAATGATGTTTTAGATAAAGCGATTAAGCATTGGTAAACACTATCAAAAATAAGTAACTAGGTAAAGTCCTAAGCAGTACAATGGTGTGGGTGAAAATGATGTTTTAGATAAAGCAACTGGGGATGATTTCTCAAATAAGATGATATCTCAGCAAAATCTTTAAAAAAGTAGAACATTAGTAATGAGAATATCTGAGGAAATAGCATCACAGTAAAAACAACAAGAGCAAGAAACATCAGAATGGGAAACAACTGATAAACTTGAGAAATGGAGCACAGTGAGGGAGAAAGAGAATCACAGAAAAAAAAGTTGGTTAATAGCGAAGGGAATGCACAGCATGGTCAAAATACATAGTCTTCTCATCCATAGTAATGAATTTGGCTTTTACCTGAGCTGGGCAGGAAGCTAGTTTGGTTCTGACTTATGATTACAAGACTATGCAACTGTGTAGGAAATATGCTATTAGATAGCAAGAACAGGAACAGTGGAAGCAGATGTGAGATCATTATAATAGAAGATAATGCAAGAGTTCTTGGAAATGTAATTTGATGATTGAGCAGTGGAGGTGAGAAGTTGCCTGACTCTACATGGCACAGTGTACAAGGGTGAGTCAAAAATTATCCACACTCAGGTTATATTTAATCACCCATCCAAATCCTTGGCTGATAACAACATTGAGCGTGCATGAGAAATGATTCTGTCCAAGAGACAAGTGACAGTGAATTATGTGGCAAATCATTTTCAAATTAGCCATGACACAGTCTGTGATATAATCCATGACGGACTTGAGTTTTAAAAAGTTTGTTTGAGATGGGTACTGAAACAACTCATGACAGCATAAACAGAAATGTTTGGACATCTGCAAACAAAATTTGGACCAGTATTCAAAGGAAGGTAAATTTCTTTTTAAAAAAATCGTTACTGGTGATGAGACATGAACTAATCACTATGAGCCTGAGAGTAAATGGCAGAGTACAAAATGGAAACATTCTCAATTGCTAACCAAGAAAAAGTTCAAAAGACAAACATCAGCTGCAAAATCAATGCTTACAGTTTTGTGGGATTCTCAAGGACCAGTATCAGAACACTATTAACACAAAGGTTCAACAATCAACAGTGCCCATTACAGTGAGATGCTCACTGAAGGGCTGAAGTCTAAACTTTGGTTTAAGTGCAGAGGACTACTGAACACAGAGTCACCATACCAAAAGGAAATGGTTGATGTCCAACCGTTTCAAGAGGTAGCATATGATCAAGAGCCAGAGATACTGAAGGAAGAAGTCCAAGGTGCTTTGAAGGAATTGGCAAAGAACAAAACACCAGGAATTGATGGAATCCAAATTGAAATCTTTCAAGAAAGTGAGGCAGTACAGGAGGCACTCACTCATATATGCTAAGAAATTGGGAAGACAACTACCTGGCCGACTGATTGGGAGAGACCTGTATTTGTGCCCATTCCAAAGAGAGGTGACCCAATGAAATGCAGAAATCATCGAACAATATCTTTGCTATCCCATGAGAGTAAAGTTTTACTAAAGGTAAGACAGAAACAGCTACAAGCATATATTGACAGAGAACTTCCAGAGGTTCAAGCCGGATTCAGAAGAGGCCATGGAACAAGGGATATCATTGCTGATGTCCGATGGATCTTGACTGAAATCAGAGAATATCAGAAAGATGTTTACCTGTGCTTTATTGACTACACAAAGGCTTTAAATTGTGTGGATCATGACAAGCTATGGACAACATTGCAAAGCATGAGTGTTCCTGAACACTTAATTGTGCTCATGAAGAATGTGTACATAGACCAAGAGGCAGTTGTTAAAACAGAACATGGGAATACTGAATTTTAAAATTAAGAAAGATATGTGGCATGGTTGTATTCTTTCACCATAATTATTCAACCTGTATACTGAGCAAATAATCTGGGTTGTATAAAGAAAAATGTGGCATCAGGATTGGAGGAAGACTCATTAACAACCTGCGATATGTAGATGATACAACCTTGCTTGCTGAAAGTTTGATGAACCAAAGAGCACAGCCTTCAGTATGGATTGCATCTCAATGTAAAGAAAAATAAATCCTCACCACTGGACCAATAAACAACATTCTTATCAATGGAGAAAAGATTGAAGTTGTCAAGGACTTCATTCTTCTTGGATCAAATGTCAACACTCATGGAAGCAGCAGTCAAGAAATCAAATGGCGTACTGTATTAGGCAAATCTGCTGCAAAAGACCTTTTTAAAATGTTGAACATCAAAGATGTCAGCTTGAGGACTAAGGTGTGCCTGACCCAAGCCATGGTATTTTCAATAACCTCATATGCATGCGAAAGTGAATAAGGAAGACTGTAGAAGAATTGATGCCTTTGAGTTATGGTGTTGGAGGTGAATATTGAAAGTTCTATGGGCTGCCAAAAGAACCAACAGATCTGTGTTGGAAGAACTATAGCCAGAGCGCTCCTTGGAGGCCCATACAACCATGACAAAACTTCATCTCTCATACTTCAGGAGGAACCAGTCGCTGGAGAAGGATATCCTGTTTGGTATGGTGGAGGGTCAGCAAAAAAGAGGAAGATCCCCAGTAAGATGGATTGGCAAAGTGGCAGCATCAAGGGGCTCAAGCATGGCAACAACTGTTAGGTTGGCTCAGGATCAAGCAGTGTTTCCTTCTGCTGTGGATAAGGTTGCTATGAGTCAGTCCCAACTTGATGGCACCTAACAACAACAAAAACTACCCAAGGGCTTTGTGATCTTGTATGACAATGCACATCCACACATTTCTGCTGACACTGTTGACATGCTGCAATAACTTCATTTTGAGGTGTTACGGTGTTCTCTCTATAATCCTGATCTTGCTCCATCAAACTTTCACCTGTTTGGTCCTCTGAAAGGAGCCTTCTGAGGATGAAGATTCACCCTTAATGATGAAGTGAAGATAGCAAAGAATTTGTGACTCACAGCTCAGCCTAAAACATTTTTTAATAAGGGAATATAAAAGATTATTGACAGATGGGCAAAGTATATTGAAAAGCAAGGCGATTGTGTAAAAGATAGATGCATTTGTCTTTTCTAAAAGTTGATTAAAAAATTCTACAGCCAAAGTGTGGATAATTTTTGACTCACCCTCCTATATTCAGGATTTGCTGCTCCCTGGAATGCAGGGTGTGAAAGACATTAGTGAACAATTATTCAAAGATTTTTGTCTTGGATAGCTGGAAGAATGGCGTTGCCATTGACTGAGATGGAAAAAAAAAAAAAAAACACAAAAGGAAGTTATTTAATTTGTTTGTAGTAGGTTGGGTGGCAGAAATAATCAATAGTTTAGGATTATACATAACAAGTTGGCCATGCCTATTAGCCAAGAACAAATGTGGGAGATGATGGGTGCTCTGTTGCATATATAAATCAGAAAAGCATGAGAGGAAACCAGGTTAGAGAGCATGAGAAGGAATTATCACAGAGGTAGGAATAGAACCCAAGGATAGTGATCTCTTAGGAACCAAGTGTTCCATGAAAGACAGACTATTGCCTGATGTTGTGTTACATGTTGCATGCAATTCCATTGACAAAATGAGGAATTAATTAAACATCAGATTTGACAATAGGAAAGCCAGGAGATCCTTGAATAGAATAGTATCAGTGGAATGCTGGGTGGACTACTAGGAGCAAATATTCAATGCTTCCCCTGTTAAAGGAGACCACAGAAATGAGACAGTAGATGGAAAAAGGTGTGGAATCCAAGGATGTCCCTTTAACCTGGGTATCTTCTGATGAAAATGACCTTATCCATTAGAGCTAAAAGACAATGCAACAACATCAGATCACAACCTGAGATCACTGTACATGACAACGGCACCCAGAACAAATTCAGATACACGAGCGTGTAAAGTGAAACAAACTAAGATAGAAAATAGGGAACCAAAGATATAAATTTATAACAGTCAACTGCAAAGCAAAAAGAGGTATACTGTAGATAAAGAACCTTCAAGTATCAAGTCAAGTAGATAAAATTTTTTGAGATTAAAAATCAAGACTATCTTAATTAGGGGGAAAATTAATAAATTACAAGGTAACCTAAAAGAAAATTAATACACCTGCACATCAAGATTTGGAAAAGAGGAAAATCAGAAAGATTTAGTAAACACTGACACAGCAGTAATGAAAATGAAAAGGAAAACCACAAACAAAATGGACATTGCACAGAAAATTATATGGAACAAAGAGACCAGCAGCACCACAAAAATACACATAGCAAAATGACAACAATCGATTCACACCTATTGATAATTCCATTGCATGTAAATAGATTAAATGTATCAGTCAAGAGCCAGAGAGAGGAGAATGGAGAAGAAAATAGGATCCTTAATTATGCTGTCTCTCATACCTCAGAGAGTAAAAGTACCTCAAGTTTGGGGGTGAGAGAAGGAGAGTCAGGTAGGGTAGCCTCCTCAGGGGAAGCGCAGAAAAACCACAGAAGATGCTTTCCCAGAGAAGATCCAGAGCGTTGGATCTAGTATAAGGTACAGGGCATCAGTTTTTCGCACATACCAGTGGAAAAATCTGACTGTAGAAAGGAAAATAGGGTGATTTCTGAATTGATTGGGAAGCAGGGCACTCTCTGCAGTCACTTGGCCTGGGCTGCGATCAGAGGGTGGGGCCACAGCCAGTCTGATAGGCGTTATACAGCACTAAAAACCACAAAGCAGCATTTGAAAAAACAGGTGTGGTGGATTTTACACATTTCTTTCTACTCTCCCCAGGCATACCCTCTCTGCCCAGCCCAGACACCTTCAGGCAGGTGGGAGCACACTCCCGAAAGGGTTCAGCATTGCACCCACAGTTTTCCCACAGCACAGTGAGGAGGTCCCTGGGAGGAGCCCCATTGGTCCCATGGGCTGACCCTTTGGTAGCTTATGATGTCTGACTCTGGGAACCTGCCCTAAAGTTAACTGGGGTGGGACATTTTATTCATTCCTAACTAGCAAGAAGAATCAGGTCTGGCCATACAGCCAAACCATATAAGCATCCTGTAAAACCGCAACATAAAAGGCAAGAGCCAACACCAAGTACTACACACAAGGATGCGGCTATTTTAAGAATTATGCTGTGCACACACAGATACTTAACTGACCTTCAGAGATGAAAATAGTGGAAAATCTTTCTTCCATTAATTTCTTAATGTCTATCTGTGTACCTCCACGGTGGTGACTAGAGGAGGGGCTTGAGTGAGTGGACACCCTTACCCACTGCTGGAGGTTTCTACTGTGCACACACACTGACCTGCACAGCAAAGTCTACTGGATAGTCAGTTATGCTTTCATTTTTGTTTTTGAGTGGTGGTTTTGTTCTCTGATTTTGTATTGTTTCTCTTTTTTATCTCACTTTTTTCCTGGGAGTGGGAACTTTCTCTCCCTACATTACCAAAGAAGAGACAGCAATCATGTCCACATAGCCAAGCTACAAGCATACCCCATAATATCCCACCATTGGGACAGGAGCCAATATCAGCTGCTAGGCATTACACGTGAAAAGGGAAGCCTCTCCACAGATCACATCCACCAGGAGACACTCAGCAAACTTAACAACATAGCAATATACATTCATTTAATCATTGAAAACGCACCTAACTACTGAAAATGTCCAAGAAAAAGCATCAAAAGATCTCAGCACATGTCAAAAAAATAGAAAAGAGTAACTGAGACAAATGAGCTCAAGGTAGACATAGACTTCCCAAAAGAAGAAGAGCAGGCTTTGAATTGGCCTGAGAAAGAATTCAGAAGAATGATATGGAGACAAATGCAAATGCTTCACAGAGGAGTGGAGGAAAATAAGGGAGAAGTAAGGAAAGTGCTACAAGAGCAATCAAAAAAGATAGATATAATATTGGAAACAATTCAAAACCTGCAAAAAGAGGTCCAGATGACTGATAATAAAATATCAGTAATGGACAATACACTGAAAGGGCAAAGAAGTATAATTGAAGAGACAGAGCCAGAATGAGCAAGCTGGAAGATAAATCTCTCAATACTGCTAAGATAGACAAGCAAGCAGAAAAAGGGATAAAAAAATCTGAAGAGACTCTAAGATTCATGCTGGATAACATGAAGAAGAATAACAAGAATTATTTTCATTCCAGAACAGGAAGAATCACAGAAGTCCACAGAGGAGATAGTTGAAGAGATAGTGAAAGAAAATTTCCCTAACATCTTGAAGGCTAAGAAGATAAACATTCAAGAAGCTGAACGAACCTCAGGAAGAACAGACCCAAAAGAAAATCACCAAGACATATCATAATCAAGCTCTTCAAAATCAAAGACAAGGACAGAATCCTAAAAGTAGCCAGGGAAAAGTGTTACTTAACAAAGGCAAGCAAATCAGATAAAGCACTGACTTCTTAGCAGAAACCATGCAGGTAAGAAGGCAATGAAAATACATATATAAAATCATAAAAGAAGAAAACTGCCAACAAAGAATCTTCTATACAGCAAAAGTGTCAATCAATCAAAACATTCCAGGACAAACAGAAGCTAAGAAATGTTGTCAAAGCCAATCCAATGCTTCAAAATATCCTAAAGGGAGTTCTTCGGAATGAAAAACAACAAGAACAGACAACAACCAGACATTGACAGATGTGGCAACATCACCCGGAACTCAGACAACAGACAGCAGAGTCCAGATCAGAACAAAACTACAACAATGAGTTCAAAGGAGCTGGGAGGTAAAGCGAAGATAAAAATAATATCAATGTCAAAAAAGGGATAAATGTAAGAACAGAGAT
>NW_006410412.1:14073-15404 GCF_000296735.1 Chrysochloris asiatica | reverse complement strand
GACTCAATGGCTCCTAACAACAACAAATATATTAAAATTATTGTTTTTAAAATATATAATATTATATTTCAGTATAATAATTGACTTTGTCTTTTGGAGCTTCCCTTTGAAATTTTCTGTCAGCTCTCTTACATCATCATTTCTTCCAGTCACTTTAGCTTCACTGAATTCAAGATTAAGTTTCAGTCTCTTCTGACATCCATTTTGGTCTTTTCCTTCTTCCTTGTCTTCTTAATGACCTATTGCTTTCTTCCTGTATAATGATCTTGATGTCATCCCACAATTCCTCTGGTATTCAGTCCGTAGTGTTCAATGTATCAGATCTGTTCTTGAGATGGTTTCTAAATTCAAATAGGATATGTTCAAGGTCATATTTTGACTCTTGTCGACTCATTTTAATTTTCTTCAACTTCAGCCTGAACTTGCTTATGAGCAATTGACAGTCTGCTCCACAGTCAACCCCTAGCCTTGTTTTGGCTAGTGATATTGAGATTCTCCATTTCCTATTCCACAGATGTAGTCAGTTTAATATTTGTGTATCCCATCTGATATAGTCCATGTTTATGTTTATGTTATTGAAAAAAGGTATTTGCAATGAATAAGTTGGTCTTGCAAAATTCTATCATTCAATCTCTAGCATTATTTCTATCATTAAGACCATATTTTCCAGCAACTGATCCTTCCTCTTTGTTTACATATTTCTCATTCCAATCACCAGTAATTATCCATGCATCTTGACTGCATGTTTGATCAATTTCATCCTGAAGAAGTTGGTTGTTAAGTGCCATCGAGTTGGTTTCAATGTATAATGATCCTGTATAGGGTTTCCAAGAAGCAACTTGTAGGTTTGAACTGCTTAGCTTGCAATTAGCAATCCAGTGCTTATCCTATTGCACCACACCAGGTCTCTGAAGAAATTGGTAGAATTCTTCAGTTTCTTCATTACTGGCTTTAGTGGTTGGTACATAAATTTTAATAATAGATTGAATATGATTGAATAAGTATAGTGAAAGAATGCAACCCTGGCATACACCTTTAGAGATTTAAACCACTCAGTGTCCTCTTGTTCTGTTTGAACAATTGCTTCTTGTACAGGTTTCATACACGCTCAATTAAGTGGTCTAGAATACTCATTCTCTGCAATGTTGTCCATAGCTTCTCATAATCTCAACAATCAAAAGCCTTTGTGTAGTCAATAAAACACAGGTAAATATCTTCATGGTATTCTTTGCTTTTAGCCAAGATCCATCTGATATCAACAATGATATCCCTCATTCCATGTTCAGATCCAACTCTTGCTTAAACCTCTAACAGTTCACGGTCAATGTACT
>NW_006410412.1:12840-13973 GCF_000296735.1 Chrysochloris asiatica | reverse complement strand
GAATATGATTGAATAAGTATAGTGAAAGAATACAACCCTGGCATACACTTTTAGAGATTTTAAACCACTCAGTGTCCTCTTGTTCTGTTAGAACAATTGCTTCTTTTTCAGGTTTCATACACGCTCAATTAAGTGGTCTAGCATATTCATTCTCTGCAATGTTGTCCATAGCTTGTCATAATCTCAACAATCAAAAGCCTTTGTGTAGTCAATAAAACACAGGTAAATATCTTCATGGTATTCTTTGCTTTTAGCCAAGATCCATCTGACATCAACAATGATATCCCTCATTCCATGTTCAGATCCAAATCTTGCTTGAACCTCTAACAGTTCACGGTCAATGTACTGTTGCAACTGTTTTTGAATTATCTTTACCAAAATTTTACTTACGTGCTATATTAATGATATTGTCCAAAGATTTCTGCATTCCGTTGGGTCACCTCTCTTTAAATAGGCACAAATATGGATCTCTTCCAATCAGTAGGCCAGGTAGCTGTTTTCCACAATTTTTTGGCATATATGAGTGAGTGCCTCCAGTGCTGCATCCATTTGTTGAAAATCTTCCATTTGGATCCCATAAGTTCCTGGTGACTAGTTCTTTGCTAATGTCTTCAGTATATCTTGGACTTCTTCCTTCAGTATCGTTGGCTCTTGATCATACACTGCTTCTTGAAATGGTAGAACATTGATGATTTCTTTTTGGTACAGTAATTCTGTATATTCCTTCCATCTTCTTTTGATGCTTTCTGCATCATTCAACATTTTGCCCATTGTTGTTTTTGTTAAGTGGGTCGAGTCGATTCCAACCCATAATGACCCTGTATAGTGTTTCCAAGGAGCAGCTTGGACCACCGACCTTGCAAAGTGATGTTGCAAGTCCAGCATATTAACCCACAGCACTACACCAGGACTCCATTTTGCCCATAGAATCCTTTAACATTGCAAGTTGAGGCTTAAATTTTTACTTCAGTTCTTTAAGTTTGAGAAATGCTAATCGTGTTCTTCCTTTTTAGTTTTTAACTCCGGGTCTTTGCACATTTTGTTATTATATTTGACTTTGTCTTCTCGACCTGCTGTTTGAAATATTCTATTCATCTCTTTTACTTCCTTATTTTTTCCATTTCCTTTAGCAC
>NW_006410412.1:2065-11410 GCF_000296735.1 Chrysochloris asiatica | reverse complement strand
AGTATTTGTTCTTGTTTGTTTTCTTCAGAGAATTTATTATAAATTTTAATTGTTTAAAGATTTTTTATGTTTTAACTTTTTTGCCAGTCTCCTTTGAACTGTAATGTAATCTCAGTGAGAACAGTGGCTATGTCTGTCTTATTCTTAATATTCCTGGAGCCTAGCATTGAAGGACTCAAGTATTTGTTAGCTCTTTCCTTGAGACAATCTTGGTCCCCTGGCAGACATTTGGCAATGTCCCTAAGAAGGACAGGAGTTAGCCACATTTGTGTTGATGTGACAAGAGAGTCCAAAAGTATCATTTGTGCCATTGTTGAGAAAACCTAATTTAAACTGAAGTGTTTTTTTGTTTGTTTTTTGTATGTGTTATAAGTGACAGAAACCTAATCAAACTATTGTCTCTAATTTAATTAGCAAGTAGGGATTTTGTAGGGGCAAGAACAAACTAGCTTTATTCTTTCTCTTTATCACCCCTGGAAATCTTTTGGGATCTTTCATTACTCCTAGGAACAAAGTCTCAGGCAAGGCTTTAAGATTCAAGTTTTAAATGATTGACAAGTCCTCCAACTATTTTCTTAAAGGAACTCTGGTGGCACAGTGATCAGCAGTTTTAATTCACCAGCTATTCTCCAGCAGAAATATGTAGTAGTTGGCAGTTAACTTCCATAAAAGATTGTTGTTATTGCTAAGTGCCGTCAAGCCAGTTGTTAAAGGGCTTTTGAGTTGGTTCCGACTCATAGTGACCTTATGCACAACAGAATGAAACAATGCCAGGTCCTGGGCCATTCTCACAATGGCTTGAGCCTATTATTGCTGTTACTGTGCCAATCCATGTCATTTGGGGGTCCTCCTCTTTTTCAGTGACCCTCTACTTTATCAAGCATAATATCCTTCTCCAGGGATGGTCCCTCCCAATAATATGTCTGAAGTATGAGAGACAAAGTCTTTCCATTCTGACTTCTAAGGATCATTCTGGCTGTACTTCTTCCAAGACAAATTTGCTTGTTCTTCTGGCATTCCATTGTACATTTAATATTATTCAACACAGTGCTTTGATTCTTCTATGGTAATCCTTATTGCTTGTCCAACTTTCACATGGCTTGGGTCACGTGCACCTTAGTCTTTCAAATTGATATCTTTGTTCTTGAACACTTTAAAGAGGTCTTGTGCAGCAGACTTGCCTAATTCAATACGTAGTTTCATTTCCTGGTTGCTACTTCCATGAGTGTTGATTGTGGACCCAAGATGACTTGAAAAATCAAGTAAAATGACATCTTTGTTGACTTCAATCTTCTCTACATTTATTGATTCAGTGGTGAGGATTTTTGTATTCTTTACTTTGTTGGACAATCCATACTGAAGGTTGTGGTCTTTGATCTTCATCAGTAAGTATTGTTAGTCCTCCTTATTTTCAGCAAACAAGGTTGTATCATGTGTATATTGAAGGTTGTTAGTGAGTCTTCCTCCAATCCTGATGCCATGTTTTTCTTCATATATTCCACCTTTTCAAATTATTTGCTCAGCATAAAGATTAAATAAATAAATATTGTGAAAGAATATAACCCTGGAACACACCTTTCCTGATTCTAAACCATTCAATATAACTTGTTCTTTTCTATGTGTAGCTTCCATATGAGCACAATTATTTTTTGCAATGTTATCCATAACTTGTCACAATCCACACAGTTGAAGGTCTTTTCATAGTCTTTAAAGCACAAGCAAATATCTTTCTGGTATTCCCTGATACCAGTAGTGATATTCCTCATTCTGTCTCTTTTGAATCTGGCTTGAATCTATTGTTGCAGCCTTTCCCAGCATAGTAAACCATATGATTGTCTAATTCAAAGTGGCCAACACCTGTCCATTTTAGTGTACTAATGTCTAGATGTTAATCTTTATGTGGTCCATTTCATTTTTTGCAACTTCCAATTTCCCTAGATTTATACCTCATATGCATGTGAAAGCTAGACAGCAAGTAAGGAAGACCTTAGAAGAATTAATGCCTTTGAGTTATGGTGTTGGAGGAGAATAATGAAAGTTCCATGGGCTGCCAAAAGAACCAATAGATCCGTTTTGGAAGAAATGCAGCCAGAGTGCTCCTTGGAGGCCAAGATGGCCAAACTTTGTCTCTCATACTTCGGACATATTGTCAAGAGGGAGCAGGCACTGGAGAAGGATATCATGTTTGGTAAGGTGAAGGGTCAGAGAAAAAGAGGAAGACCCCCAATGAGATGGATTGGCCTAGTGACAGCATTGATGGACTCAAGCGTGACAACAGTAGTTAGGTTGGCAGTGTTTTGTTCTGCTGTGCAAAAGGTCGCTATGAATCGGTACCGACTCGATGGCACCAACAGCAACAACAAAATACTTCATACATGCCATGTTCTGATTATTAATGGATATTTACAGCTGTGTCTTCTCATTGTAAGTCATGCCCCATCAGCAAATGAAGGTCCCAAAAGCTTTGCTCCATCTGCATCATTAAGGTAGACTCTACTTTGAGGAGGTAGCCATTCCTCAGTATTTTGAGTACCTTCCAACTTGAGGGACTCATTTTCCAGCACTGAATCAGACAATGGTCTGCTACTGTTCATAAGGCTTTTAGTGACTGATGTCTCAGAAGTGTGTTGTATATTCCTTTTTGCTAGTCTGTTTTTACTCTGGAAGTTTCACTGAAACCTGTCCACAATGAGTTTCCCTGCTGGCATTTAAAACACCACCACTGGCATAGCTTTCTGCATCACAGCAACACACATCCTACCACAGTACAATGAACTGACAGATATGTGGAGAATTTAGGTAATAACATATGCAAAGGCACATTCTCAGTGAGACAGAATATGTCATATTTGGAAACCTACAAGATTTATGTATTGCAGCAGAGACTGAGAGCAAAGATTAGTGTAAAAAAAAACTATACAGAAAGGGTAGATCAAGAATGATTTTGTCTACTAAACAAAGTTCACCATCTAGAGATCCATAAAGAACTTTGAGAAAGGGAACAACATGATAAGAGTTAGCTAGATTATTTGTATAATGGTGAAAGGAATAGAACGAAGGTCAACTATTGCAGAATCCAGGAAAGGTAAGGGCCTGAACTAAGGCAATAGCAGTTGAAATGGTTTTATGAGCTATTTAGGAGATAAAATCAACAGACTTGGCAATTGACTATGTAGGTAATGAAATCTAGGAAGGTTTCTTTGTAAAGCTCTTCTTCGTTCTTTTCTGGAATATTTTAGTAGTTTCCTAATTTGTCCTTTTGATTCTAGTCTCAATCTCTTATCAAATACCATATTTTTAAACTAAATTCTTTCTGAAACAAAAATCTAATCATGTTACTCTTCCTAGCTCCTCCTTATCCCAAGCACCCTTTTGCCTGAACAAGGGCCTAAGATTAGATGATTGTAATACCTAGGAGAAAATTAAAAGTACCATGGACTGACAGAAGAACAAATAAATCTGTCTTGGAAGAAGTGCAGCCAGAATGCTCCTTAGAAGCCAAGATGCAAGACATTGTCTCTCATTCTTAGGAAATATCAAGAGGGACCAGTTCCTGAAGAGGGTCATCATACTTGCTAAAATGGAGGATAAGCAAAAAAGAGGGAAACCCCCAACGAGATGGACTGACACAGTGGCAGCAGCAATGGGCTCAAACAACAACACTTGTGAGGATGGCACAGGACGGGGCAGTGTTTTGTTCTTTTGGATATACTGTATGAGTTTGATCCAATGTGACAGCACCTAACAGAGTTGCCGGAACCTGAGAGGGAGTATCTCTTTAAAGTGTGTGCCCCAGGCCCTGGACTTGCCTTACAGTAGTCTCTCCCTGTGTTAGTTTGACCCAAATTTATTCCTCCTACATTGTCTTTTGGAAGGAGCTCTGGTAGCGTAGTGGTTACGAATCGGGCTGCGAACCATAAGGTCAGCAGTTCGAAACTACCAGCTGCTCCGCGGGAGAAAGATGAGGCTTTCTACTCCCGTAAGGATTTACACCCTCGGAAACCCTGTACAGGGCCGCTATGGGTCGGAACCGACTCGAAGGCACTTAACAACAACAACAACAACAACAACAACAACAACAACAACAACATTGTCTTTTGGAGTCCTGGTGTGGTACTGTGGATTAATGTGCCAGACTGCAAAGCCACTTGAACTGCAAGGCTGGCAGTTCAAGCTCACCATCAGCTCCTTGGAAACCCTATATAGGGTTCCTATGGGTCGGAACCAACTTGATGGCACTTAAGAACAACAACACATTGCCTTTTGAAACTTTCAACCAAACACTCTGTCCTCAAGCTATTCTTACCTACATTCCATTCTCCTGTAAGGCAAGACCTATAAGGCCTGTGCTTCTCATATATAGTGCTGATTTCTCTTTATACTGAATATCCTTTTGGCTTTTACTCTTTTTCCTAAATGTAAACACTGCTCAGCCTTCAAGGATCACATCTTAGGGTAAGGATTCTTTATCCTTCTTAATTAGTGTAGCCACTTCCTTGTATTCTAAAGCATATTGTCTGTTGTGTTGTTAAGTGCCAAGGAGGAGTCGGAGTCAGTTCAGACTCATAGCAACCCTGTATAGGGTTTCTGAGGAGCAGCTGGTGACTTTGAACTGCCAACCTTGCGGTTCAAACCGACCTTGTGATTGAGTACTTAACCTACAGTGCCACACCAGGATTTGAAGAAGTAATTTGGCCTTTTTGTCAAAATTTAATTGTTGTAATACAAACACAACAAGAGTCAGGATTGTGGCTAGGATTGTTGTTGTTGTGAAGTGCCGTCGAGTCGGTTCCGACCCATAGCGACCCTGTACAGGTTTTCCAAGGGTGTAAATCTTTACGGGAGTAGAAAGCCTCATCTTTCTCCCGCGGAGCGGCTGGTAGTTTCGAACTGCTGACCTTAAGGTTCGCAGCCCGATTCGTAACCACTACGCTACCAGAGGCTAGGATGGGTAATTGTTTATTGAAAGTGTCTGTTAAGTATATTTATTCAGCTTGGTTTAAAAATATTGCTTTGCTAAGGCATGTTCCTGGAGGTTAAGAAATAGGATTGGTAGTGGTGGTGGTTGTGTGGCACTGAGTAGGTTACGATTCTAGAGACCCCGTATGGAGTTTCCAAAGCTGTAATTCTTTATGGGACCAGAATGCCTCATCAACAGAGCTACCTTTGGAAAAGAGGTGTGTCACAGCCTTGGGAACCCTGTGGAGTAATTCTGCTTGAGTCAATTCTGACTCATGTGGCAACTAAAATAATCCCTTCCTCAAAGCCCCTGGCAACCTTGATTCTACTTTCTGTCTCTATAAAGTTACCTCTTGTAAGGAGCTTTGGTAGCGTAGTGGTTACGAATCAGGCAAACCACAAGGTCAGCAGTGTGAAACTACTAGCTGTTCCGCGGGAGAAAGATGAGGCTTTCTGCTCCCGTAACGATTTACAGCCTCGGAAACTCTGTACAGGGTTACTGTGAGTCAGAACTGACTCGATGGTACATAACAACAACAACAAGTGGAATCCTACACAATTTATACTTTTTTGTCTGGCTTATTTCACTCAGCATGAGTTTTTTGGCTGGTTGGTTTGTCTTGTGTTTTAGTTGTGGTAGTTCTTAATGTATTCTGGAAAATAAATCATTATTTGATACATGTTCACAAATGTTTTCTCTCTCTTATTCTATAGGTTGTCTCTTCATTTTCTTGGTAAGATTTGTTCAAGCACAAAAGTTTTTAAATATCATGAAACTCCAATTTATCCATTTGTCCTATCGTTAAAAACTAGGTCCTAAAGCATCACTCCTATATTTTCTTCTAAGAGTTTCATGGTTTTAATTCTTACAGTTACTTATTCTATTTTGAGTTCGCTTTCATATATGATGTGAGATATAGATCTGTCTTAGTTACCTGGGACTGCTATAGCAGAAATAGCACAAATGGTTGGTTTTAACAAACAGAAATTCATTCTCTTACAATTTGTTGTTGTTGTTGTTGTTGTTGTTGCTAAGTGCAGTAGAATCAGTTCTGACTCAGAATGACCCAGTGTAGGGTTTCTGAGGAGCAACTGGTAGGTTTGTACCTCCAACCTTGCAGTTCAAACCGGTTGATCCAAATGCATATCCTGCAGTGCCACATCAGGTTTCTCACAATTTAGGAGGCTAGAAGTCTGAATTCAGGGAGCCAGCTCTTGTGAAAGACTGTCTCTGTGTTTCAACTCTGGGGGAAGGTCCTTGTCTCTTTCAACACCTGTGGGCTCAGTGTCCTTGGAGATCTCCATGTGTCTTAGCATCAATCTTACCCTGGGTTTAGGAGGTTGTTAATACAGGGGTTCAAAGGATTCACAGAGCTCCCAGCTCTTCTCACTTGGTAGTCCTGAGGTACCTCTTTCTCTGCTCATTTCTCTCTCCTTTTGTCTGTTATAACATTTAAAGTGATGCAGGACACACCTCAGGGAAGCTTTTCTTATGTCAGATTAGGGGTGCGAACTAAATAAGGGTGTTACATCCTACTCTAATCCTCTTACAACTGATTTGGCTGATCACATCATGAGGGATGATTACATCATTATATAACTGTAAAATTAAAGCATTACATAACTATTAAACTACTAAGAATCAACCAAGTTGACACATATTTTAGGGGACACAATTTAAATGGTAATAGAATCTAACTTCATTCTTTTGCTTATAGTGATTCAATTGTCCCCAAACTTGCTGCCATCAAGTCAATTCTGACTCTTAGCAATTGTTGTTGTTGTTGTTAGGTGCCATTGAGTCGGTGCCGACACATAACAACCTTATGCACAGCAGAAGAAACACTGCCCAATCTTGGACCAATCCATCTCATTGGGGGTCTTCCTCTTTTTCTGACCCTCCACCTTACCAAACATTGTATCCTTCTCCAGTGACTGGTCCCTCCTGACAATATGTCCGAAGTATGAGAGACAAAGTTTGGCCATCCTGGAAACTCAGTTTCCAAATGGAACTACATCCATAGGTATAGGAGTTAAGAGTCAATGTAATTCAATCCATAACAACACTTTTGTCAAAAATCAGTGGACCATAGATATATGGGTTTTGTCTTTGCCTCAATTCTATTCCATTGGTCTATATAAAACCTGTTTAGGATTTCTGAGGCTGTAAATCTTTACGGAAGCAGAAAGCCTCATCTTTCTCCCACGAATGCCTGGTAGTCTCGAACTGCTGACCTTGAAGTTAGCAGCCCAATTCATAACCACTACGCTACCAGAACTCCTTATAGTTTTATAGTACATTTTGAAATTGGCAAGTGGTTCTATATTAGTTCTATGTTTTCAAGATTGCTTTGGTTCTTTGGGGCTCCATGCAATGCTATATGAATTTGAGAATTGGTTTTTGATTTCATAAAAAACAAAAAAAAATTGGGAGTTTCGATGAAAATTGCATCGAATATATAGATTACTTTGGATAGTGTAATAGTTAAAAGTTTTGTGTCAACTTGACTGCGCCAAGATTGTCAGTGGTTTGGCAGTTGAGATGTAGTTATCCTCTATGATGAGATCTAATATAATGTAATCAAATCTGTTGTGAAGTCTGCTATGCAGCCAATCAATTGAAGTGATGTTTCCTTGAAGTCGTGGCCGGCCTGCTTCTAAAATATTGGACACTCAGACAAAGCTTACTTGTTCTCTTGCATCTGGCTCATACTTGGACCTTCAATTCTTTGGACTTGAGCCAGTGACCAGCTCTATTACCTGCTGATCCTGGGACTCATCAACATTCAGCCTTCTTGCCTGCCTGCCGGTAGTCTCACCTGCTGATCTCGGTTAATCTGCCCTGCAGCTATATGAGTCAGAAACCTCCAGCCTGACATCTGACTCACAGACTTAGGTCTTGCTCACTACTACAATTGTGTGAGTCATTTTCTCCTTGGCCTAAACCTCACTTTATTTATACATGTATAAGATTCTCTGGTTTTACTTCTCTAGAGAAACCAGCCTCAAGTAGTAATGGCATCTAAACAATATTAAGTTTCTAATACATGAGCACATGCTGTTTCCATCTACTGCAGTCTTTCTTAATTACTTTTAGGATTGCTTATAGATTTCACTGTGCAAATCTTTCACTTTTCTAGTTATTCTTAGGTATTATATTCTTTTAGATACTATTATAAATGGAATGTTTTGCTCACTTTTCTTTCAATTTGTCATTGTTGGTATGTAAAAATACAACTGACTTTTGTGTGTTGATTTTGTTCCCTACAACTCTGCAGAATTCATTAGCTCTAGAAGTTTTCTTTTTGATTATTTGGGATTTTTTTTCACATTTAAAATTATGTCATCTGCAAAATGAGATAGTTTTACTCTTTTTTTGTATTTTCTAATTTGGAAACCTTATCTTTTTCTTGTCTAACTTCTTTGGTTAGAACTTTCTGTACAGTAATTAATTTGTTGTTGTTTTTGTTTAGTGCTGTCGAATCGATTCCGACCCATAGCAACCCTGTATAGGGTTTCCAAGGAGCAGCTGGTGAGCTTGAACCACCAAACTTGCAGTTCAAATGACTTTGCAGTCTGATGTATTAGCCCACAGTGCCACAACAGTAATTAACAGCAGTGGTGAAACTACTCTAAAGGGAAAAGTTTTCATTGAGTATGTTAACTTTGGACTTTCTGTAAATATTCTTTATCATGTTGAGGACTTTTCATTCTGTTTTTTTTTTTTTTTCTTCTCTCTCATGAAAGGGTATTGGATTTTGTCAAGTATCTTTTCTTCATTAATTGAAATGATCATGTGATTTTTCCTTCATTCTATTAATGTGATGTATTAAATTGCTTTTCTTACACTTAAGAGATAAATCCTACTTGACCATTGTATTCATGCTATATTCAGTTTATTAGTATATTGTTGATGACTTTTGCATTTGTATTAAAGGATATTGTTCTGTAGTTTGCTTTCCTTGTGGTGTCTTTGTCTGACTCTAGAATCATGGTAATGCTGCCCTCATAAAATGATTAAATGTATTTCTTCCTCTTCTATTTTTTGGGAAGAGGTTCAGAAGAATTGGAATTGGAATATACTCTTTAAATAGTTAATAGATCTCTACAGTGAAGCAGTGAAGTCAACTGGTCTTGGACTTTTCTTTGTTGAAAGATTTGTATTAATGAAAGTCTCTTCACTTACTAAGGTGTGCTGATTTTGTTTTGTTTTTAAAGGTTTTTATTGTGGATTGAAAGGAGCTCTGGTAGCGTAGTCGTTACGAATTGGGCTGCAAGCCGCAAGGTCAGCAGTTCGAAACTACCAGCCGTTCCACGGGAGAAAGATGAGGCTTTCTACTCCCGTAAAGATTTACACCCTCGGAAACCCTGTACAGGGTCGCTATG
>NW_006410412.1:0-1070 GCF_000296735.1 Chrysochloris asiatica | reverse complement strand
TTGTGCATATCCCCTTACTTCATATCAGCTGAATGCTTCACTCTCAGCTCTAGCCCTCTGTGGCTATGTCCTTGTCCATGGGCTCAAGTGTTCTCAGGTCTCACCACACTTTGGACCAACCAGCCCTTTCTCTTCTCTCTCTCATCTCCAGGTCAATGGGAGTCAATGGCCTGTGGTTGAACTCAGCCCATTTTGTCATTGCTGCCTTACCCCTTTTTCCACTTACCAGTAGACCAATGTGGTTGCCAGCAAGCTTACATGCTTGTTTGTGTGTTCCCTTTGAGTTTCAGTCTTAGAAGGGAGTTTGTTCTGAAGGAACTTGATTGTTTGACTTAATGTCTTCCTGGAGAACAGCTTGCTTATTCTTGTAGTAGCCAGTCATGCTGACATTTTTGTTTTGGGTTTTTCCTGATTATCTTTCTTTGAAGATATATCTTCTTTCACTCTAGCTATTTCCAGGCTGCTCTGCTTGTCCTTGCTAGTGGGAATGAACCACCTCATGAGGTTCTGGATGGGACTCAGGATTCCACCTAAGGTCCTGTACTCTGCAAAGGCATTGCAAGAGGTCTATTTCACTCGGCAAGTTCTAGAACCCCTTTTAGATATTCCAATCAGTTATAGGCTGAAGACGGGCTTACAATTTTTCTGTAACCATGTTTCCCAACATTCCTTTCTATCCCACTCAAGTGTCCATTTAAAAATAATAGGCAAGGGAAACCAATATTCATAAGACAGTCAAGAATTTTAGTATTATTTTCCCTCTTCAAGCTATATACCTAGATCCCTGTATCACAGAGCCCTGTTGTTTCAAGGTTTAGCATGCATCACTATTTAACTCTGTCCCACTTAGGCCATGAAAACCTGTCTCAGTGTTCCCCTATCTATCTGTTCTTCCGCCTCCTCCCCCTTCTTGTATTGCCCTCCCCAACACCTAAACTAAACCCCCTTCTCCAATCACACTGTTGTGGCTACCTTATATTCGATTAACTCTTCCCTCCATTAAGACAGTCTATTTTATCCTATAATCTACCTGACCTTTCCACCACCTGGATCTCTGTTCCTCTGTGTTT
>NW_006410411.1:2275-15000 GCF_000296735.1 Chrysochloris asiatica | reverse complement strand
GGCTTGCAGCTTCCTTGTTGTTCTTCAAGGTAGCATAGTATTCCATTGTGTGTATGAACCACAGTTTGTTTATCCATGCTACAGCTGATGGACACTTAGACTGTCTCCATCTTTTTGCTATTGTAAATAGTGCTGCTATGAACATTGGTGTGCATATGTCTAATTGTGTTATGGGTTGTATTTCTTGCGGGTAAATACCAAGTAGAGGAATTGCTGGATCATAAGGTATTTCTATTTCCAACTTTCTGAGGAAGCGCCATATTGCTTTCCAGAGTGGTTGGACCATTTTGCAATCCCACCAACAATATCGGAAGGTTCCAGTCTCTCCGCATCCTCGCCAGCATTTATTGTCCTCTACTTTTTTTATCTTTGCTGTTATTGTTGGTGTGAGATGATATCTCATTGTTTTGATTTGCATCTCTCTAATGACTAGTGATCATGACCATTTCTTCATATGTTTGTTGACTGGCAGGATCCCTTCCTTGGTGAAGTGTCTGTTCATGTCCTGTACCCATTTTTTAGTTGGATTATTTGTCTTTCTCTTGTAAAGGTGTTGTAGTTTCCTATATATTTTAGAAATGAGTCTCTTGTCAGATGTGTCGTTGCAAAAGATTTTTTTCCCCTTCTGTCAGTTCCTTTTTCACTCTTTTGGTGAAGTCTTTTGATGCACATAAGTTTTTAATTTTTAGTATGTCCCACTCATCAATTTTGTCTACTTTTGTTTGTGTAATTTTCAAAATGTTTGGTAGTCTGTGTATTCCCTATATTAGAGCCCTCACATTTGTCCCTATTTTTTCATTGATGACTTTCATAATTTGGGTATTCACATTTAGTTCTTTAATACATGCTGAGTTGGTTTTTGTATAGGACATGAGGTCTTGTTTCAATCTTTTGCATATCGCTTTCCAGTTCTGCCAGCACCATCTGTTAAAGAGACTATCTCCTCCCCATGTAACATACCTAGGCACTTAGTCAAAAATCATTTGGCTGTATGTGGATGGGTTATTTTCTGGATTTTCTATTCTGTTCCATTGATCAATGTATCTTTCATTGTACCAGTACCAGGCTGTTTTGACCACTGTAGACATGTAATAGATTTTGAAATCAGGGAGTGAGAGGCTTCCAACCTTGTTCTTCTTCTTGAACAGTGCTTTGCTTATCCTGGGTCTCCTTCCTGTCCATATAAAGTTTGTATATTGTCTTTTCCATCTCTTTGAAGAATGTTTCTGGAATATGGTTTGGGATTGCATTATATGTGTAAATTGCTTTGGGTAGTATTGGTATTTTCATGATGTTGAGGCTTCCTATCCAGGAACATGGTATGTTCTTCCACTTTTGTAAATCTATTTTGGTTTCTTTCAGTAGTGTTTTGTAATTCTCTTTTTATAGATCCTTTGTTTCTCTGGTTACATTTATTCCTAAATATTTCATCTTTTGAGCAGCTATTGTAAATGATATTGCTTTCCTAATGTCCTTTTTAGTGCTGTCATTGTTACTATAGAGGAATCCAAATGATTTTTGTATGTAGATTTTATACCCTGCCACTTTGCTGAATCTTCCAATGGTGTCTAGTAGCTTTTTTACTGAGTCTTTGGGGTCTTCTATGTATAGGATTATATCATCTGCAAATAGAGATAGTTTTATTTCCTCTTTGCCAGTATGGATGCCTTTAATTTCCCTATCTTGCCATATAGCCCTGGCTAATACTTCCAAAACAATATTGAAAAGGAGTGGTGACAAAGGGCATCCTTGTCTGGTTCCCATTCACAGAGGGAAGGCTTTCAGTTTCTCTCCATTGAGGGTGATGTGGGCTGTTGGTTTGTATATATGCTCTTTATTATGCTGAAGAATTTCCCTTCAATTCTTACTTTGTTGATGGTTTTTTTATCAGGAATGGATGTTGGATTTTGTCAAATGCCTTTTCTGCATCAATTGATATGATCATGTGGTTCTTTTCCTTTTTCTTAATTATATGGTGGATTACAATGATTATTTTTCTAATGTTGAACCATCCTTGCATACCTTTTATGAAACCCAGTTGGTCATGATGCTTTTTTTTTTATGTGCTGCTGGATTCTGTTGGCTAGGATTTTGTTGAGAATTTTTGCATCTATGTTCATGAGGGATATTGGTCTGTAGTTTTCTTTCTTAGTGATGTCCTTCCCTGGTTTTGGTATGAGGGTTTTGCTTGCTTCATAAAAGATATTAATAAGTTTTCCATTCTCTTCTATATTCTGAAATAATTTGAGTAAAATTGGTGACAGCACTTCCCTGAATGTTTGGTAGAACTCACCAGTGAAGCCATCTGGGCCTGGACTTGTTTTGGTTGGGAGTTTTTTGATGACGTGATCAATTTCTTCTTTTGTTGTGGGTCTATTCAAGTTTTCTACTTCACTTTGTGTACGTTTTGGTAGGTCCTGTTTTTCTAGAAATGCACCCATCTCTTCTAAGTTTTCGAATTTGTTGGAGTATAACTCTTCATGGTATTCTGTTATTATCCTTTTGATTTTGTTTGGTTCCATTGTAATATCACCCGTGTGGTTTCTAACGCGAATTATTTGTGTCTTCTCCCTCTTTTTGTTAGTTAGGTTTGTCAATTTTACTAATCCTTTCAAAGAACCAGCTTCTTGTCCTGTTGATTCTTTCTATAGTTTTCTGTCTCATTTATTTCTGCTCGTATCTTTATTATTTCTTTTCTTTTGGTAACTGTAGGTTCCCTCTGTTGGTCAGTTTCTAGTTGTCGTAGATACTGTGCTAATGTGTTAATTTTGGTTCTTTCTTCTTTTTGGATGTGTATATTTATCACAATAAATTGTCCTCTCAGTACCGCTTTCGCCATGTCCCAAAGATTTTGGTATGTTGTGTTTTCATTCTCATTTGTTTCTAGGAACTTTATGAATTCATGTTTAATTTCTTCTTTTACCCAGTCGGTTTTCAGCAGGGTGTTGTTCAGTTTCCACGTATTCAATTTTATTTCTTTCATCTTGTTGTTGATTTCCAGTTTTATAGCATTGTAGTCTGAAAAGATGCTCTGTAGTATTTTGATGTTTGTAAATTTTTGGAAGCTTGCTTTGTAACTTAACACATGGCCAATTCTGGAGAATGTTCCATGTGCACTGGAGAAGAAAGTATACTGTGCTATTGTTGGGTTGAATGCTCTGTACACATCTATGAGGTCCAAGTAGGTTGATTGTGCTGTTAAATTTCTCTGTAACTTTGTCGAGTTTCTTTCTGGTTGTTCTGTCCCTTTTCAAAAGTGGTGTATTAAAATCTCCCACTGTAATTGTAGATTTATATATTTCTTTCTTCAATTCTAGTAAGGTTTGCTTCATATATCTTGGTGCTTTTTCATTGGGAGTGTAGATATTTATTATGGTTATGTCATCTTGCTCAATTGACCCTTTGATCATGAAATAGTATCCTTTTTTATTGCGTATGCTGGTTTTTGTCTTCAAGCTTACTTTATCAGAGATTAGAATTGTCACTCATGCTTGTTTATTGTTGCAGTTAGCTTGGTATATTTTTTTCCATCCTTTAACTTTTAGTCTGTTTTTGTCTTTGTGTGTAAAGTGTGTCTCTTTCTGGCAGCATATTGAAGGGTCTTGTTTTCTTATCCAATCTGCCATTCTCTGTCTCTTCACTGGTGCATTCAATCCATTGACATTTAATGTAATTATCAATAGGTATGAATTAATTGCTGCCATTATATTAATTTTTTGGTAATGCTGTTCGTTCCTTTGTTTTGCATGTCTTCTTCTGCTGAGTTTGTGTTTTTTGTGCTATTTATTGTCAGGTTCTTCTTAGTTTTCACATTTACTTATTCTGCTTGGAAGTTCATTTTCATGATAACTTGTGAAGTATTAACTTTCTTTGGGGTTACCTTATAGTCTACTAATTTTTCTCTCCATTTAAGATAATCTATTGTATCCTGTAATCTACCTGACATTCTCACCACCTGGAGCTCTGTTCCTACATTTATCCCTTATTTGACATTGATAGTATTTTGCTCTTCAGTTGACCTTTCAGCTCCTTTGAATTCATTGTAGTTTTGTTCTGTTCTGAACTCTGCTATCTGTCTACTGAGTTCCAGGTAGTGTTGCTATGCCTGTCAATCTCTGGTTGTTGTCTGTTCTTGTTGGTTTTCAGTCCAAAGAACTCCCTATGCGGTGTTTTGAAGTGCCGGATTGGTTTTGACAAAAATCTCTTAGATTCTGTTTATCCTGGAATGTTTTGATTGCACCATTGTATTTGATTGATAGTTTTGATGGATAGACGATTCTTGGTTGGCAGTTTTTTTCTTTTAGGGTTTTGTATAACAACAACAGCAAAATATTTCTCCCCATTGCCTTCTTGTCTGCATGGTTTCTGATGAGAAGTCAGAGCTTAATCTGATTTGCTTGACTTTGTAAGTGACACTTCTTTTTCTCCTGACCGCTTTTAGTATTCTCTCCTTGTCTTTGATTTTGGAGAGCTTGATTATTACATGTCTTGGTGACTTTCTTTTGGGGTCTGTCCTTCCTGGGTATGTTCAGCTTCTTGAGTGTTTATCTTCTCATCTTTCAAAATTTTAGAGAAATTTTCTTCCAGAAGCTCTTCAACTGTCTCCTCTGTGGACTTTTCTGATTCTTCCTGTTCTGGAATGCCAATAATTCTTAAGCTGTTCCTCTTCATGTTATCCAGCATGAACCTTAGACTCTCTTCGGACTTTTTTATCCATTTTTCTGCTTGCCTCTGTCTTAGCAATATTGAGAGATTTGTCTTCCAGCACACTAGTTCTGTCTTCCATCTCTTCTATTCTGCTCCTTTCCCCTTTCAGTGAATTGCCCATTTCTGATATTTTATTATTAATCATCTGGACCTCTTTTTTCAGGTTTTTAATTGTTTCCAATGCTGTATCAATCTTGTTTGATTCTTCTTGTAGTACTTTCCTGACTTCTTCCTTGTTTTCCTCCCCCCCTTTTTGGAGCATTTGAATTTGTTTCCATATCATTCTTCTGAATTCCTTCTCAGGTAAATCCAAAACCTGCTCTTCCTCTTCTGGAAAGCCTTTGTCTGTCTCCAGCTCATTTGTCTCAGTTACTCTTTTCTGTTTTGGGACATGTTTTGAGATCTTTTGTTGTGTTTTGTTTGTCATTTCCAGTAGTTATGTGGGTTTTTTGATGCTTAAATGGATGTTTATTGTAATGTTATTAAGCTTACTGGGTGTCTCCTGGTAGATATGATCAGGAAATAGGCTTCCCTTTCGCATTAATGCTTAGCAGCTGTTATTGGTTCTTGTCTCAGTGGTGGAATATTATGGGGTATGCTTATAGCTTGGATATATGGCCATGATTGTTGTCTCTTCTTGGGTAACATGGGGAGAAAAAACTCCCATCTCCAGGAAAAATGTGTGATCAAAAGGACCAAAACCAGAAGCAATATAAAAGCAGAGACAAAACCCACCACTTTGAAACAAAAATAAAACTGTGACTGACTGTCCAGTTGCCTTGCTACCCAGGCAGTGTGTGTGTACCGTAGAAGCCTCCAGCAATGGGTGGGAGTGTCCACTCACTCAGACCCCTCTTCTAGTCACGATTGTAGAGGTGTGCAGATAGATATGAGAACTTAATGGGAGAAAGCTTGTCTACTATTTTTGTATCTGAAGGTCAGTTAGGTATCTGCGTGTGCACAGTGTAATTCTTGAGATAGTTGCATCCTTTTACGTTTGGGTTTTACAAATTGTTCATATGGTTTGTCTGTCAGGCTTGACGGGCCTATTTTTTTCTTGCATAGGCCAGAATATAGGGTCCTGCACAAGTTGATTTTAGGGCTGCGACCCTGAGACTGACATTATAAGCAGCTGCCAAGCTCTTTCTCTCTGTGCTGTGGGAAAACTGTGGGCTCAGTGCTGGACTTTTTTGGGGAAGTGTGCACCCACCCACCTGAAGGAGTCCAGGATGGGCAAAGAAGGCGCGACAGGTAAGAGGAGGAAAAAATGTGTAGAATCCCCCACACCTCCTTTTGCAAATGTCATGGCATTGCTGTAGCCCCACCCACTGAACTCCACCCAGGCAGGGTGACCACAGAGGGAGTCCCATCTTGAACAATTTCTAACTCACAGCATTTTCCTTTATATCATGATTTTTCCACTTGTCCATGTGGGAAGCTAATGCCCTGGACCTTATGCTAGATCCAGAGCTCTGGCATTGTTCCATGAGCACAGTTTCTCTGGGTTTTCAATTCCTCCCCCACAGAGCCTTTCCTACCTGGCTGTCTCTGCCACTGCCAAAACCGGAACTCTGTGGCACTTGGTTTTGCCATCAGTGAAATGACCTGAATTTCCTACAGAGCTGGCAACCACTCTTTCAGGAGTTTGGGTCTGTAAATTCACAGTGAATGTTAACCTTGCAATGGACTAGATTTCTTGTGTGAATCTATGTGCCAATTTAGAGAGCAGGAGAATGTCTTTAGTTTTCAAATATGAGAATCAATGCCTCCATTGGGGACCCAAAACCTCTGCCAGACTGATGCTCAGAACTCAGCAGGTGCCTGGCCCCATGGCCCAGGCAAAGGCGCTAGCGCACCTCCAAGCTGGGGCTCCACTAAGCGAGAGCCCAGTCATTTTTACAACTTTGAGTTTTGTTCCACATTTTCTCCCACTCCAACCAGGATCATCTAATGTGATCCCTTTCAGAACAATTGGTAGTGGTAGCCACAGCATCATCTAGTTCTTTTGGTCTCAGGATCATGGAGACTAATGTTTATGTAGTCCATTAGTCCATTGGACTAATTGTATTCATGTGTATTTGATTTTCATCACTCTTCTTTTCTCTAGACAAGGAGAGACTAATAGTTGTACCTTAAATATCCACTCATGAGCTTTTAAGACCCCAGTCACTACTCACTAAGATAGTGCCACCCCATTTTTGCAGATCAGGAGATGGAGGCACAGAAGAGTCCAAGTAATTTGTCCAAGGTGTCAGAGCAAGTAAATAGCAAAGCCAGGACCCAAACTCAGGCAGAGCAAGTCAGAACCAGCTCTTTTAGCCACTTCAATACACTGTCTCCTTAGCCACGCTCCTGCCAGTTGCTTGGACCTTTGGCGTTCCCACCATGTAATCTTGGGATTTCTTGCATGGTGCTTGCTACCTTTCTGAGGTTTTTTGTTGTTATTATTTTAAATCAGAGCTCCATTCATTAGCATTACCTAGGCACTAAGCCTTGCACTGGAGCCCTGGTTTGGCATTGTGGGTTAATGTGCTGGACTGCAAAGTCAGTGGTTCAAGCTCACCAGCCACTCCTTGGAAACCCTATACAGGATCACTATGGGTTGGAACCAACTCAACAGCACTTAACAACAACAACAACAAGCCTTGCACTGGACACTTTAAACATTTTGTGTCATTCACCTCACAATAGTCCTGCAGGCTCCATATTATACCCATTTTATATATGAGAAAACTGAAATTTAAAGTGGTGAAGAAAATTGTCGAAGGTTAGATTAAAGACAGAGCCAAGACTCAAATCCAGGTCCATTCTTTTATGTAGCTCAAACGGAAAACTTCCTTTGGGGTTTTTTGAGTGGGTGGGGGAAGTCTGTGTCCTTTTCAGAGATTTGAAGGCAGACACATGTATTTTGTGAATCTTTATACACCAGAATCAATCTTCTGAATCCTTTAACTGTACTCTGTAAAGTGTGGTTTTGGATTTCCTCTCAGCCATCACCTTGTTCATTCTCCTGGGGACAAGTCACACTTTTCCATATCCCCCTTAAAGATCTGGAACACAGTACTCCAAATATGGGCAGGACCGGCATCTCCTTTACTGCACATACAGTGCTTCTATTTTATTTTGATGTTTTATTGTGAATTGAGTGAAGGTTTACAGAGTGGATCATCAGTTTTGCACTCAACAACTCATATACTTTGCTTCGGTACAATTATTGTAATCCCCTCCATGTACCAACAGTTAACAATATGTACCTTTATTCACTTTAACTCTTGCATTCCTCCCTGTTTTCATCTTTCCTCTGCTGACCTCCCTTTTGTTGTGTATTGCCTACCCAGTCTCCCTCTAGCACATGAATAATTTTCCCTCACCCACTATAACCATTATAGATCTTTTTTTTTTTTAATCAAGGAAACCATTTCTTAACTTTTTACAACATTGATCCCATACAATATCTGTCCTTTGGTGATTGGCTAATTTCAATCAGCTTAATGTCCTCTAGGTTCATCCGTTGTGAGGTGTTTAGCAGATTCATCATTATTCTTCAGTGTTGAGTAGTATTCCATTGTGTGTATATGTATACCAAAGTTTAACTATTTTGTTGATGGTCATTTAGACTGTCTCCATCTTTTTGATGTGTCTCTTGTAGACAGCATATTGAAGGATCCTGTTTTCTTCTCCATTCTGCTCTCTTTGTCTCTTAATTGGTGCATTTAATCCATTTGCATCCAGTATAATTCTGGTAGGTAGGAATTGATTGCTAACATTTTTCTGTATATGCTTTTTGTGGTGCTGATGGGTTTTTTGTGCCACATAATTTTCTGTGCTGGGTTCATTTTGTTTGTGAGTTTTCTTTTCATTTTCATTTCTGTTGTGTCAATGTTTACTAAATATTTCTGCTTTTCCTCTTTTTTATTTTGATGTGAAGGTATATTCATTTTCTTTGTTGTTACCCTATAATTTGTTCATCCCCCCCGCATTTAAAACAGTGTGTTTTATCTTGAAATCTACTTGACTTCTTCACCATTTGAAAGTCCTATATCTACACTGTGTATTCCATGTGGTAAGGTCCATGTATATAGTTGTCTTTTATGTTGTTTAAAAAAGGTATTTGTTAGACACTTGAGGGGGAGAGAAAGGAATAGTCAGAAATATCATCATAGAAAGCTTGTAAGTCTGTCTTCTGCCTATAACTGATTGGAATACCTAAAATGGGGCTACAAGGTGCCCAGTGAAGGAAGCTTCCTGAGGAGCCTCTGCATTGCATAAGACCATGGGTGGAATCCTGAACAGCATCCAGAATCTTCAGAGGAAGGAAATTTCCACTTGAAAGGACAAGCATACCAGCCTGGAACAGCTAGAACAGAAGATATTTCTTGAAAGAAAAACCGACAGGAAAAATACAAAACAATATAGGCAGACCACCTGATTACTACAAGAACAAGTTGCTCACCCAGGAGACATCAAGGCAAGTGGTCAGGTCCCCTCAAGCAAACCCCCTTTCAAGACTAAGACTCAATGGGAATACACACTCTGATTGGTGACCACCACGTTCATCACCAATAAGGGGAAGTGAGGGAAAAACAGCACTGAAGCTGCAAGCTAAGCCCTACAACGTTCAATACATTCCTTTGAACCCTGGCGGAGACCTGATTGGCCAGCAGTGTGGCAAGTCCTGGGATCTCTTGGGCCCAGAGTCAGTGACATAGCCACAGAGGACTAGAGTGGAAAGTGAAGCGTCCAGCTGATAAAAAGAAACGGCATATGTATAAGAACACCCACACTTGCTGATAATACCCACTTTACTTGGCTTCAATGACTGGTTGA
Source organism: Chrysochloris asiatica (assembly GCF_000296735.1). Classification (NCBI taxonomy): domain Eukaryota; kingdom Metazoa; phylum Chordata; class Mammalia; order Afrosoricida; family Chrysochloridae; genus Chrysochloris; species Chrysochloris asiatica. Next base: position 5,466 of record NW_006410411.1, on the reverse strand, counting down.
TCAGAGCTCAACTAGAAGAAGAAAGAAGAGGAGAAAAAGAGTAATCTGATACAATTTGATGACTTTGACCTACATCTATGGATGCAGTAGCTCAAAAGGGGAAAAAATCTTTACAGCAAGGATCATTCCCACCCTCTCCATACACAGAGTAGACAGGGATGGGTAACTTGGACACTGGCTACCCCAAATGGTGGGGGAGGGGGGCTTCAAAGGTAAGAAGTGACTGGCTTACAAGCCTTCAGGAGGGAATCTAGATCCAGGGGCTTGGAGGAAGATAGAATCTCCACTGAATAGTATCCAATCTGTCTACAAAGGGCTGATGAAAGGAGATGCAGATAGGTCTCTTGTGATACAATAGTGAATAATTGTTATCAGGACTGCTTGTGAGGATTGGAAATGTAAAGGTAGACATTTTATAGCAAGAAGGGGAGTGATTAACTTTGCAGTCTAGGAACAGAGGTCCCTGGGACCATTAAGGGAGAAGAGTGGAGAGTGGGACCCTACCCAGAGAAGCAGTGACGACCGGGGGTGGGGGTGGGGGTGGGGGTGGGGGTGGGAGGAAGCTTACAGGATACACCCTGTGGTTGATTGATAATGCATGGAGGGGATTGTAACCATGTCAATGAAATGATACACGATAGGATGAGTGTAAAACTAACGTTCTCCCATATAAGCTATCACATAATTCACAATAAAACATTAAAAAAAAAAGGTATTTGTGTAGCAGCTCAAAATACCAACTAAGAAGGAAGGAGTCGTCACATCAAGGATCAAACCTTCCCCCTTTGTACACAGGGTGATAGGGATGGGCAACTTAGGCATTGCCTACCTAAAATGGGGGGACTATAAAGACACAAAGTAGCTGGCTTACAAGTTTTCAAGAGGGAATTTTGTTTCAGAGTGTGTGGCGAAAGGTAGAATCCCCACTGAATAGTTTTCATCTTGTTTAGATGATGAGTCTGGTGAAAGGAGATGGAGATAAGATTCTTATTATGTAATATTGAGTAATTGTTACCATAACTAATTGTGACTGTCACACCTGAAAAGGTAGAAGTTTTGTAACATAAAGGGGGGAGTAGTTAATCTTACATTCCAGGAACATAGGACCCTAGGACCATAAAAGGAGAACAGCATGAGCAGAGTGTGGGACCTTATCCAGAGAAGCAGCAACACCAGAGATGGAGGCAGAGGTGGGGACATGGAGAGATACAGCAGCTGAGGAATCTAGATTCACAGAAAGGGTTAGTCTGAAATGTGCTGGCAGCCAGGAGGCAGACTTGCAGAATGTGCCCTTTGGTTGTTCAAATATTATATATTCCTGAGTGTTTTTGTGTACATTTTTTAAAAAGAGGGAATAGAAGCAAATGCTGTTGAATTATGATGCATGGAGGGGATTGTAATCATTGCAATGAAACAAAATATGATACGATGAGCGTAAAACCTATGTTCTCCCATGTAAACTACCACTCAATTCATAATAGCTTTAACAAAAAAAAGGTATTTGTAATGAAGAAGTCATTGGTCTTACAGATTTTATCATGTAATCTCCAGCATTGTTTCTATCACCAAGGCCAAATTTTCCAACAACCAATCCTTTCTCTTTGTTTTCCAGTCGCCAGTAATTATCAATACCTCTTGATTGCATGTTTGATCAATTTCAGACTGAGGAAGTTGGTAGAGTTTTTCAATTTCATCATCCCTGGCGTTAGTGGTTGGTCTATAAATTTGAATAATAGGTTATTATCTGGTCTTCCTTGTTGTTGTTGTTGTTGTCAGGTGCCATCAAGTCGGAACCGACTCATAGCGACCCCATGCACAGCAGAACGAAACAATGCCTGATCCTGGGCCAACCTCACTACCGCTGCCACACTTGATGTCATCAATGATGGCACCTGGCTGATCCATCTCGTTGGGGGTCTTCCTCTTTTTCTCTGACCCTCCATCTTACTCAGCATGACATCCTTCTCCAGCGACTGTTCCCTCCTGACAATATGGTCTTCCTTGTAGGTATATGGATATTATGTTATCACAGACAGCAAGCAGTATCTTTCAAGATAGATCTTGAAATATTCCAATTATTAATGGATATTTACAGCTGTTTCTCCTCATTTTTGAGTTGTACCCCATCAGCAAATGAAAGTCTCAAAATCTTTAATCCATTTGTGTTGTCACTGTCAACTCTACTTTGAGGAGGCAGCTTTTCCCTGTTATATTTTGAGTGCCTTCCAACCTGAGAGGCTCATCATTCAGCACTATATCTGACAATATTCAGGTGCTCTTCATCGTGTCTCAATATTCAATATTATGGTTCTGATAGTGTTCCATTGTTATTCATAATGTTTCAGTGATTAAATATTCAGAAGTTATCCATCTCTCTTTTTTCCTAGTCTGTCTTAGTCTGGAAACTCAGCTGAAACCAGTCCACCATGAGTGTTGGTATTCAAAATACTAGTGAGATAGCTTCCAGACTATGCAAGCCAACACAGTATGACAAACTGACAAGACGAGTGATAGAAAACCTACAATATGCAAATGATACGACCTTGCTTGCCGAAAGTGAAGAGGATGTAAAATACTTACTGATGAAGATCAAAAACCACAGCCTTAGGTTGCATCTCAATGTAAAGAAAACAAAAATCCTCACTGTACCAATAAATAACATCAAGATAAATGGAGAAAAGATTGAAATTGTCAAGAACTTCATTTTGCTAGGATCAACCATCAACATTTATAGAAGCAAAAGTCAGGAAATCAAATGACATATTGCTTTAAGGCAAATCTGCTGCACAAGATCTCTTTACAGTGTTCAAGAGCAAAGATATCAGCAAAAAAGAGGACGACCCCACAACGAGATGGATTGACACAGTGGCAGTAGCAATGAGCTCAAACGTAGCAACAATTGTGAGATTGGTGCAGGACAAAGCAGTGTTTTGTTCATTCTGCTGTACATAAAGTCACTGAGTCAGTACCAACTTGACAGCACCTAACAACAACATATCTACACTATTCCCTCTTTTTGTTTTTTTTGGTTTGTTTTTTATATTCTTTTTATTATTATTATTAAATGTTTTATTGTGAATTATGTGATAGTTTACATGGGAGAACATTAATTTTACATTCATTCTATCGTATATCATCTTATTGCCATGGTTACAATCCCCTCCATGCATCATCAACCAACCAAAGGGTAT
>NW_006410411.1:0-1490 GCF_000296735.1 Chrysochloris asiatica | reverse complement strand
CCCTAGGTCTTGCCACACTGCTGGCCAACCAGGTCTTCACCCGGGTTCACAGAAGTCTATTGAACATTGTAGGGCTTAGCTCACCGCTTCATTCCCTCTTTTTGTTTTGTAGTTAATATCTCTGGTTCCCTATTTTCAGTCTTTTGTTTGTTTTACTTTAAATATTTTTATATCTGGATAGGACTCCTTGTGTAGTGTTATAGGATAAGCACTGCAAACCGCAATGTCGGCAGTTCAAACCCACCAGCTGCTCCTAAGAAACCCTATACAGGGTTGCTATGAGTTGGAACTGACTCAACAGCACTTAACAACAACTACATATCTGGATTGAGTTCTGAATGGTGTTGTCATACATGTTAATCTCAGCCTATGGTCTACCATTGCTTGTTCTCAGTCCAAAGGGCACCCTTTAGTATTTTTTGTTAAGGTGGTCTTGTTATTACAATTTTCTTTTTAACTGGAAATGTCCTAGTTTTACTGTCATATTTGAAGGGCAGCTTTGCTTGATATCTTATTTTTGGTTGGCAATTTTTTTCCTTTCAGAGTTTTGTGTATCCCATTACCTTTTTGCCTGCATAGTTTCTGCTAAGAAATCAGAGGTTAGTCTTACTGGTTCTCCTTTGTAGGTCATTTTTTGTTTTTTTCTCAAGCTGCTCTCAGAATTCTTTCCTTGTCTTTGGTTTTGGAAACTTTGATTATGATATGTCTTGGTGATTTAGAGAGGGTGGGATTCTATCCTGTTTGGGTTTTGTTCAGTTTCTTGTATGCTTATATTCTCATCTTCAATGATATTAGGGAAGTTTTCTTCTAACAACTCTTCAACAATTTTCTGGATTCAATTGCAGATTTTGTATTGCTTCAAAATTTGCATCTCTTTTGTCTGATTGTTCTTGTATTGTTTTCGTGAATTCATCTAAGTTTTTTTCTGTGATCTTGCTTTCCTCAATCTTTCTGTCAATCCTTTGAAAGTATCTAAATATCATTCTTTTGAATTCTTTTTATGTTCCATTACCTTTTCTTCCTTAGAAATGTTTTCTGACTCTTCATCTTGGTCATATGTGCTATTCTCTCGTTTCTTTTCAAGAGCTAAAATTTTCAGTTGTCTCCGGAGCACTGTGGTAATGTTACATTTGTATTTAATTGATGATTGTATATTGATGTGTTCTTAGGCTCTCACCAATTGGAAGTGTGTACATTGTTCTCCATTTTCCGTGGGTTTGGCTGGTGTTAGCTGCTGTCTATCCTTGATCAGGTGGCATAGGAGCAGGTAGTAGTAGCTCTTGCCCAATGTGTGGAACTGCAGAGGTTATGGTTGTATGGAGAGCTTGGGCTGTATGGGCACAGTTGCTGTCTCCTGTCATATGGGAAAGAGGAGAAAACCCTTCACACAAAGCAAAACAAAAATAGACAAACAAGAAAACAAGCAACCACAGCCTACCAAAGTCTTTGGGACACGGCGAAAGCGGTGCTGAGAGGACAATTTATTGCAA
>NW_006410410.1:14224-14992 GCF_000296735.1 Chrysochloris asiatica | reverse complement strand
CCCAGCGAGATGGATTGGCCAAGTGGCAGCATTGATGGACTTAAGCGTGGCAACAGTAGTGAGGTTGGCCCAGGATTGGGCAGTGTTTTCGTTCTGCTGTGCATAAGATTGCTATGGGTTGGTACTGACTTGATGGCACCTAACAACAACAATTTTATCCTGTAATCTACCTGACCTTCTCACTACCTGAATCTTTGTTCCTCTGTGTTTACCTTCTTTCACATTGTAATTGTTTTGATCATAGACTGACCTCCCAGATCCTCTGTTCTCATAATTTTATTCTGTTCCTGACTCTTCCATTTGTTGACTGAGTTCAGGGTGATGCAGCCATGTACGTCATTGTCTGTTTTTTGTCTGTTATTGTTGCTTCTCAGTCCACATAACTCCCTTTAAGATGTTTTTCATAGCAGGGTTTGCTTTGGCAAAATCCTGTAGTTTCTGTTTATACTGGAATGTTTTGATTACATCTTCATATTTGACTGACAGCTTTGCTGGGTAGAAGATTCTTGGTTGGAAAGTTTTTTCTTTCAGGGTTTTATATATGTCTCCCCCTTGCCTTCTTGCCTGCATTGTTTCTGCTTTTAAATCAGAGCTTAATCTGATTTGCTTCTCTTTTCCCTGGCTAATTTCAGGGTTCTGTCCTTATCTTTGATTTTGGAGAGCTTAATTATTGTATGTCTTGGTGATTGTCTTTTAGGGTCTATCCTTCCTGGGGTTCGTTGAACTTCTTGAATGCTTATCTTTTTGCTTTTCAGGATGTTAGGGAAG